>NC_051232.1:5669689-5679689 GCF_015220715.1 Pygocentrus nattereri | reverse complement strand
AGAGAACAACAATTAAAATAATAATAATAATAACACATATAAAAATGAATACATGTATTTTTCGCATTAAAAGCCTCCCAGTTTCTCCCAACGACCTCTTGACTACAGCAGGCTAGGCTAGGCTAACATAAGCAATGCTAACACAGCCGATTCACATCACTGCATTAAAACAGTGGTACCAAAAAAATGTGACTGACACGTTTGTTGTTATTAACATGCTTTGTAGATAGTTTACGACTGTAGACACGAAAAAGTTAGCATTAGCTTCAAGTCAGCTGTGGTGATGTCAGTCACAGTTTCATATTTTCACTATAAACGCTGTTTAGTTGACGGTTTTTCTAGCTAACCAGCTACGTAGCAAACTAGCTGTCATTTCTATCATGCCATTGGTAACTTAGCTAACGTTAACGCTAGCTTTGCTAATGTCATGACGGTGATTGTTCTGTCCGTGTTTACAGGACAGCAGGCAGTAGCTCAGAGCATTGGAGATGGGCGGCAAGGCTAAAGATCCTTAGCACTACTTTTCGACATTTTAAGGAACGCTGGTCTGTCATGAGGCTAACGTTTATGTAGCTTTAAGCAGAGCCGGTTGCAGCGGACAGCCTGCTTCTGTCGCCCTTCAATACATTAGCAGCAGCAGGACTCTGGGAATCAGTGTTAGCTAACATCCAATATATATGCTAAACAGGTGGACATAGGAGAGGCTCTTAAGAGAGAGCAGCGCAATCATGAAGCGTGTCCATCTCACAAAGAAAGGAGCGCGGCGGAGAGCGAGAGCGCGAGGATGGTCAAGAGGACGCACTGTATTACGGCTTTATATGAACTTTCAGAACTTGGCTGTGTGTGTGAGTGTGATTGTGTGAGTAAGTAAGTGAGTGTAAGTGTGTGAATGAGAGTGTGCGAGTGTGTGTGAATGAGTGAGTGCGAGTGCATGTGCGTGTGAGTGTGTTCGTGTGAATGTGAGTGAGTGTGAGTGTGCGAGTGTGATTGCGCGAGTGTGTGTGCGTGAATGTGTAAGTGGAATAGCGTGAGTGTGTGTGCGTGAGTGTGTAAGTGGGGTAGCGTGAGTGTGTGTGCGTGAGTGAGTGAGTGCGAGTGCGCGAGTGTGTGTGCGTGAGTGTGTCAGTGGGATAGCGAGTGTGTGTGCGTGTGAATGTGAGTGAGTGTGCGAGTGTGATTGCATGAGTGTGTGTGTGTGAGTGTGATTGCGCAAGTGTGTGTGCGTGAATGTGTAAGTGGGATAGCGTGAGTGTGTGTGCGTGAGTGAGTGAGTGCGATTGCGCGAGTGTGTGTGCGTGAGTGTGTCAGTGGGGTAGCGCGAGTGTGTGTGCATGTGAGTGCGAGTGTGATTGCGCGAGTGCGTGTGTAAGTGGGATAGCGAGTGTGTGTGCGTGTGCATGTGAGTGAGTGCGTGTGTGCGCTTGATTGCGAGTGTGGGCGCGAGTGCATGCTTGGGGGGTTAGAGTTCAGGATCTAAGTAGTCATGATTAGCTAAGCTGCCCATTTTGAAATCATCATGGTTGTGATGTCACAAGGAGTGATAACATAATGGTCTTGGTCAAAAATGTAATAAAACCCAATAATGTAACAACTTGCTCAGTAGGTTATTTACAGTGATTAAGGGTTCTTCAGTAAAGGCAGCGGTTCATGTTTAAATGGTTCTTTGCATGGTGAGATGGTTCTGGATGGAGAATGTGTTGCATATGTTTCTATAAAGAACTATTTTGAAAAAAAAAGGTTCTGCTATTCTTATGACATCAAGTTTGTAACAATAGAAGAAACATTTTTGGTTCTGTCTAGAACCCTATTTAAAAATGGTTCTACATAGAACCAAAAAGGGGTCTGCTATTGTTAAGATGCCAAGCAACAATGCAAGATCTCTTCTTTGGGGTTTTATAGAACCTTCTTTAAAAATGGTTCTGCCTAGAACCAAATACAACACATTCCCCATCAATCTGAAGAACCACTTCACCATGCAAAGAACCATTTAAGCATGAAATGGCTCTCTACAGAACTCATGTTTCTCCATCAGTTTGTCCATCAGTTGGAAGAACCCTCTTTAAATACGGTCCTACACAGAACCATATACAACATATTCGATGTCAGTTGGAAGAACCCTCTTTAAAGACGGTCCTATGTAGAACCATATACAACACGTTCGCCATCAGTTGGAAGACCCTTCTGTAAAAACAGTCCTACGTAGAACCATATACACCACATTCTTCATCACCTGGAAGAACCTTCTTTAAGAACGGTCCTACATAGACCCATATACAACACATTCTTTATCAATCTCAAGAACCATGCAAGCCATGCATGCAAAGAACCATTAAAGCATGGAATGTCTCTATACAGAACTCAGACTAATACAGAATGGTTCCAAATACAATCATTGCCTTGACTGAGAACCCTTGTAGAACCATGGTTTTTATTGTGTGACTCATTTGGTGAGTTAGACAGTGTTCAGTTATCTATTAGTGTTTGGTGTTGTACTATAAAATCAAGCAAAATGAATGAGCAGCTTTGTTTTCTGTATTATTATTTTGCACATTACATGATCTGGGTGGTCAGCTCAGCGGAAGCTTTCGTGGTGGGTTCCGTGGGCCGTGACCTAGAAAAGGTCGGGAACCTGTGGAACAGAGCTTTATCGTGATGACTGATCTCTCACCGTATGCAGAAGACTCCCAGGAAGGCGCTGGAGCTTCGACACAGACAGACATTAAATTCACATTTAATTCAACACTGCCTGAGTTACGCTGCACTTTTCTTCCCTCGCTGAAATAATGCGTTCCAGCGTCTGTGAAAGCTCCATGCAAATCACTCGCAGTTCTGCCAGAAACACTTTTCCAGCTCCTGATTTAGCAGAGACTTCCCTTTGTTTTCCTTTCTTTATCTGCTGGTTCTGTATTCAAATCACACCTGATTCCATCTCCTCTGAAGATCAGGCAGCTTCCTCCAGCTCAACTCCAAACAGTGTGGGCGGAGGGACCGACCGATCATGGAACGCAGGGAATTTTGAAATGATTTATTTATTTTAAAACCCTCTGCTGCTGTTTAGAACCCTCTTTAAAACGGTTCAGCATAGAACCAAAAAAGGGTTCTGATGGCGAAAATGCAGCCTTAAAAAAGTAACTTTACAGGAGAAGGAAAAAATATGCTTTATTTTTAATGTAAGTCAATGGAACCAGACGTCTTTCCAAGTCATTTTGGGCCATTTCTTTTAGTCCATTTATGATGGGATTTATGCACAATGAGATCTTACTGCACTTACAGACATTCTGCCCATTTGTGCTTTGTCTCGTGTGGAAATCAGCTCGGTCTGAATTGTGGAGATCTGAGCTGTGAGTGGAAGTTTTAGCTCCTGAAATGAGGAGAAAGTCCCCGTTCTCCTTTTACTTTTCCCAGTTGTAACACATCCTGCACACTGTCACAATTTGCCCATTAATGGACCTTCTCATGGATATTATAGTGAAACCAAACATTTCCGGTATGTATAGTTTTGATTTTAGAAAATCACATACAAATATTTTTTCATTTTCATTCTGTGTTTTGGCTTTCGTTCAGACAGGTGGAAAGGTGAAGATGCAAGGAGTAGAGGTCGTAAAGCTGGATAACTTCAAATATCTTAGGTCAACCATCCAGAGCAATGGACAGTGCAGAAAAGAGCTGAAGAAGAGGGTGCAGGCAGGATGGAGTGGGTGGAGACGGGTGTCAGGGCTGATGTGTGACAGAAGGATAGCAGCAAGAGTGAAAGGGAAGGTTTACAAGACAGTAGTGCGTCCTGCTATGATGGATGGTTTGGAGACTGTGGCTCTGTCTAAAAGACAGGAGGCTAAGCTGGAGGTGGCGGAGATGAAGATGCTGAGATTTTCGTTGGGAGTGACAAGGCTGGACAAGATTAGAAATGAGCAGATCAGAGGGACAGTGAAGGTGGAGCAGTTTGGAGATAAAGCCAGAGAGGCCAGGTTAAGATGGTTTGGATATGTGTTGAGGAGGAATAGTGGAAATATTGGGCAAAGAATGTTGGCTAGAAGGAGAAGAGGTAGACCTCAGAGAAGGTTGTGGATGTAGTGAAGGTGGACATGGAGATGGTTGGTGTGAAAGTAGAGGAGGCAGTGGATAGGGCAAGATGGAGGCAGATGATCCACTGTGGCGACCCCAGCCGAAAGAAGAAGTAGTTTTGGCTTTCGTTCAGTGTGAAACGGCCTTAAGACTGACATAAGTAAATGATCTCTGTTCGAATTACCTGCCTTTTACTGGGCTTCATTCAAAAAGCAGTCCAAGCTCGTTGGTTGCCGTAGTATCTCAGTCAGTTCCAGGTGGTTGCTATGTGGTTTGTGTGCTATTCCAGGTGTTTTTTAGTGTTGCTACATTGGTATCAGAGGTGGTTGTTAGGTGGTTGCTAGGGTGCTGTTAGGCAGTTGCTATGGTATCGTTAGTGGTTGCTAGGGTAACTTTGGTGGTGAACTGTATGTTGGATCAGTCCAAAAAGACCTACAGAGTTTGATGGTCGACGCTTAAAAGCTGTAGCATCAGGGATAATGATAATAATAATAGTAATAATAATCATCATCATCATAATGATGTGCAGCAGAAAAAGAATAAGAAAAACAGTAAGTTGACCAATGGAAAATGGTCAAATTGAAAGTGCTACGTAAAAGAGAGGCCAAAGTTACAAGCTTCAGATGTCTGTGTTTAAAATAGTGCATTTAGAAGTTCATGTGCACAAGTATAAGCTATAAGAGAGAGAGAGAGAGAGAGAGAAAGAGAGAGAGAGAGAGACAGAGAGAGAGACAGAGAACAAGAGAGATTGATTGAACGTGTGCCGTCACTGGACAGAGTTACTGATCTGGCTGCACCTTTGTCCAGACTGCTGATGTTGAACGACAAAGCTTTTCCCCACTGGCCACCTCTGTGGTCTCAGCAGAATCTCCAGTTAAAGAGAGCAGCAAAGCGAGAGAGAGAGAGAGAGAGAGAGAGAGAGAGAGAGAGACTGAGGAATGCAGGTCAGCAGCTACGAGAGAGAGCCATTATTCACAGAGGTCAGACAGGAAGAGAGAGAGAAAGAGGGATGTGTGAGGGATGGAAGGAGAGGAGACAGGAGAAGGAAAGGGAGAGAGAAAGCAGCGAGGGATTATCTATGGGAACTGCAATTACCAAATTTTGGTCATGTTTTACAAACATCGCACTAAAATTTAGAAAAATAAATTGTCTGTTGATGTTGAACTGTTGCAAAAAATGTGTGGAATATTTTAGGTTTTTTTTTTTTTCAGGACAAAGTAATAACGGTTATTATCTATGATGCTAATAAGACAACTCTATGCGTATAAGTGAAGAGAACACCACGTTTAAGTACAAACATACAAACTCAAATTCCGACTGTTTAAAAATAAAGTCGCTCTGTGAGTAATTGCAAGAATTTTGTGGTATTTCGCTCTCTATGCTGTGTAATAACATCAAAAGTTTCAGAGAACCTGGAGAAATCTCTGTGCCTAAAGGACAAGGCCAAAAACCACAACTGAACGCCCATGACCTTTGACCCCATGATGGATATCACCATCTGGGCTTGGGAATCCTCTGACAAAATGCTGTTAATGAATACAATTTGTTGCTGCATCCACAAATGCAAGTTAAGAGTGTATGTCTTCTCCTTCTAGGCCGTATGTTAACCGTGCACAGAAACGCTGCCAACTTCTCTGGGCTTGAGCTCAGCTGAAATAGACTGACGCTAAGGCGAAATATACTGTGGTCTGAAAAGTCAACGTTTAAGATTGTTTGTGGAAATGATGGCTGTTGTGTTCCCCAGGCTTGTTACAAGTGTAAAGTCCAAAATCCAGCATCTGTCATGGTGTGTGGAGGATTCGTGGGTAACCTGCACATCTGTGAAAGCACTATTAACACTCTTCACCATTCACACATTCTGCCTTCTAGAAGCCATCTTTTTCAAGGACGTCCATGCTATTTCAACATGACAATGCCAAGAAAAATGGCTAAATTTCCTATCTATCTATCTATCTATCTATCTATCTATCTATCTATCTATCTATCTATCTATCTATCTATCTATCTATCTATCCATCCATCCATCCATCCATCCATCCATCCATCCATCCATCCATCCACATATTCTGCATTCTAGATGGCGTCTTTTTCAGGGACCTCGATGACTATTTCAACATGACAACACCAAGAAGTCTTGTTAAATTTCCTTCAAGATCAATAAAGCATCTATCTATCTATCTATCTATCTATCTATCTATCTATCTATCTATCTATTTATCTATCTATCTATCTATCTATCTATCTATTTATCTATCTATCTATCTATCTATCTATCTATCTATACATTCTGCATGTACTACAACAGCATGGCTGCTTAATCGGAGAGTCTCATTGGTCTCATTGAGGCCAAACTACTCTACATTTACATATTTAAAGACTTTACTAACTGAAGAATGACAAAAAAATCCACTTTCAACCCCCAATCGCTTATAAAGTGTTCCTAAAAGAAAAGAAGTGAACATGTTCCCAACTTTTTGGAATGTGTTCCAGACATCAAATTTGGAAGGACTGTACAATTACAATTCATAAGGTAAAACATCAACTATTGTGTTTTTGCACCGTAAGACAGGACAAACAGACTTAACGAATCACTGCTATTTGTTTTGTTTTGAAATTGTCATTTCACATTCTGCCCCAAACTTTTTCGCAATAGATTTGTACTAAGAAAACAATCTGAAGTATTCAGATTACGCTGTGTTGAACTATGGAAGTATTAAGTTAACACTATTAGGATTACACTGTTTAACTATATATCGGTATGAAACTCTTCAGATTACACTATTTATCTACCAAAGAGCTCTGGCAGCCACTCGGGAGCCACTGAACCTCAGACAGCAGCTGTTGAGTCTTCGCTGACCCACTGTTGGCTGTGTTATGGCATTAATAAAGTGAGGACGCTCTGAGGATCTGTGCCTTTGTTCCCCAACAGAGGAGCGGAATTAAATCATGGACGGGAAAAGAAGCAATTGAAAGAGTCAGATAAAAACGGATATAAACAAGGAGAAATATAGTTATTTACCTGCTGCTGCGGCCGCGCTGCGCTGGGTTCGCCCCCGTTATGATTAGCCCATAAGCTGCTTCACTTCAGCGGGTACAAAACGATTGCCGTTTGCTTTTAATCTCTGATTTTTGGTGGCAGCCTTTATTTGGTTTATTGTCACAGTCTCCTTTATTTCAGTGTCCTTCACTCGAGCTGTGGGGATAATGACTGTCACTGCGCTGAGAGAGAGAGGAAAGTGTAAAGAGTGCGATTCAGGAAAGAACGAGTGTCAGTGATTGGTACTCAGCTGTGCCTTATTCATAATACAAACACACCGGAGCCTGAATTGGTATAGTAGGTTTTGTTCAGCCTATTTTAATGGGTTTCATTCGTTTCAAATGAGCTGTGGTCCTGTGGTCAGAAATGGAGCCATGATGGGCTACAGTCACTGGCACTAACACTCACCTCCTTGTTTTTACACCCATTGTTCATCTTGTCAGCTCCACTGACCACATAGGAGCACTTTGTAGTTCTACAGTTACAGACTGTAGTCCATCTGTTTCTCTGATACTTTGTTACCCTGTTCTTCAGTGGTCAGGACCCCCATGGACCCTCACAGAGCAGGTACTATGTGGGTGGTGGATCATTCTCAGCACTGCAGTAACACTGACGTGGTGGTGGTGGGTTTGTGTGTGTTGCGCTGGTCTGAGTGGATCAGACACAGCAGTGCTGCTGGAGGTTTTAAACACCTCAGTGTCGCTGCTGGACTGAGAATAGTCCACCAACCAAAAACATCCAGCCAACAGTGTCCTGTGGGCAGCGCCCTGTGACCACTGATGAAGGACTAGAGGACGACCAACACAAACTATGTAGCAGCAGATGAGCTGTCGTCTCTGACTTTACATCTACAAGGTGGACTGATGAGGTAGGAGTGCCTAATAGAGTGGACAGTGAGTGGACACAGTCTTCAAAAACTCTTGGTGAGCTTTCTGCTTTGGTGTATATCCCAATGTAATATTTAGAGTGTTTATATATATTTCCGTCATCAAAATTCCATTCCATCACTGGGGATTTGGATAGTAAACCAAAAGTCTTTATTTGTGTTGTAGTGATCCCTGGTTCCTAACACCACCACTGTAAAGAAATGGGAGTGTCTACAATCAGTCAATTCACACCAAATCACTCTGAACGAGCTTAACAATTGTCTTGGAGAATTTGGGAAGGTTGGTGGAGTTTTCCTTCAAGCTGTGGGAGCAGTGTTGCTGAGAGGTAGAAAGTTTTATTCTGTAGAGGCGAAGACTGAACTTCATACTTTACAGGGAGTGTGTGTGTGTGTGTGTGTGTGTGTGTGTGTGTGTGTGTGTGTGTGTGTGTGTTTCTGATGGACAGGGCTGAGACCTGAGCTCAGTACAGTATCATATCCCACAATGCCGCAGGGGAGAGGCTGTTAGCATCCTGGCCTGCCTTCCGCTTTTCATGCCCTCTGGCACTCATGATACAGGCAAGAAATGAAGTGTGGTGGTGTGTGTGTGTGTGTGTGTGTGTGTGTGTGTGTGTGTGTGTGTGTTGTTGTTTTATTTTATTCGTGCCACGTTGAGCTCTCTCTCACTCCTATCTGAATTCTCTCTCTCTCTCTCCCGTTCACCCCCCCCCCACCCACACCCCCACACCCACCCAGGGTGATGTGAGGCTCTGACAGTGTGCTCTGATTATGCAGTGACTGTGGGAAACACTGGGAGTCAGAATGCCTCAAGAGCAAAAAGTGAATTTCAAAGATTTAGATTTAGTCTAAATTTTAGTTAAAAAACGCTCCCCCACGTTTTCATGTCACCCCCAAAACATAAAGAGTTTTAGACTGTAGGCGGAGCCTTATTTTAGCCACTCCTCTGCATTTTAAAGCATAAAGTGATGCTGCATCCCATGTCCACATGGTGAGCAGTAAGATGCCATTGTTTGGTAAATGTTTCCCAAAGCCTGGAAATCATTGTGGAACTGTCACTACTGAAACTCAGATTTCCTGCACTTAACCAAAGTTGAAAAGCATGTTTGATCATCATGCACTGCTCACATTTCGAGTTCTGCTGATGACCTTGTATCTCCAACATGCAGGAGAAGGAAAAAACATGCTTTACTTTTAATGTAAGTCAATGGAACCAGACATTTTTCCAAGTAATTATGGGCTGTTTCTTTTGTTCCATTCATCATGAAATTTACTTAGAATGTGAAGGGCAACAGACTGTTCCCACAAAGTTGGGAGCATGAAATTGTCCAGAATCTCTTGGTGCTGAAGCTTTAAGAGTTCCTTTCACTGGAACTAAGGGGCCGAGCCCAACTCCTGAAAAACAATCCCACACCATAATCCCCCCTCCACCAAACTTTACACTCGGCACAATGCAGTCAGGCACGTACCGTCTCCTGGAAAACCGAGACTCGTCCATGGGGTTTCCAGATGGAGAAGCGTGACTGGTCACTCCAGAGAACACGTGAAGTCCACATGAAGTTTGGAGGTCTGTAGTGATTGACTCTGCAGAAAGTTGGTGTGCACTATGCCCCTCAGCATCCGCTGACCCCGCTCTGTCATTTTACGTGGCCGACCACTTCGTGGTTGAGTTGCCGTTGTTACCATTCGCTTCCACTTTGTTATAATCCCACTGACAGTCGACTGTGGAATATTTAGTAGTGAGGAAATTTCACGACTGGACTTGCTGCCCAGGTGGCATTCGATCACGGTACCACGCTGGAAGTCACTGAGCTCCTGAGAGCGACCCATTCTTTCACTAATGTCTGTATATATATATATATATATATATATATATATATATATATATATATATAGAGAGAGAGAGAGAGAGAGAGAGAGAGAGAGAACTGTTTGTATGCTGGCCAGAAAGGCAAAGCAAAACCCCCCTATGATAGCAAAAGACATGCAGAAAGGTCCTAAAACAGGAGTCGTGATGC
>NC_051232.1:5637189-5664689 GCF_015220715.1 Pygocentrus nattereri | reverse complement strand
CAATACCATACCAATCACCTAGCAACACCATATCACCCACCTGAGATACCA
The DNA here is from genome assembly GCF_015220715.1 of Pygocentrus nattereri. Taxonomy (NCBI): domain Eukaryota; kingdom Metazoa; phylum Chordata; class Actinopteri; order Characiformes; family Serrasalmidae; genus Pygocentrus; species Pygocentrus nattereri. The sequence goes on along the minus strand of NC_051232.1, from coordinate 5,664,638 downwards.
TAGCAACCAAAGAGCTACACCTTGGCAACCACTTAGGATAACAGCATTTGCCTGGAAATCCATAACAGTGGTCCATCAACACCTTAGCAACTGCTTGATATAGCGTTGCAATGATCTATCAACACCTTAGCAATCACCGGGGATTCCATAGCAATGACCTAGCAACAACTTAGCAACCACCTGGGATTCCATATCAAATTCCATATCAATAACCTAGCAACACCTTGGCAACAACCTAGGACACAACAGAAAGAGCTTATCTACACCTGAACCTTGTGGGAAGGTTTGGAAATAGCATATATAAAACTCTACCTATTGCATTTATCTTATTTGTATGTGTTATTTCTAAGTAAATGAATGTTAACTTGCCAATTAAGTAGCTTTTTTAAAGCAGTTAAATAAATTATCTCGGGTGCCGGAACGTCTTGGCTCACTGACGGAACTCGTGGCGGTGATGAAACCGTGGAAATTTACGGGAACTTTTCCTTTAAATGCTCAGTTCTTTCTGATCCTGACGCCCTTGCGGAGGACTCAGGACTTATCACACCCCTTCCTATCAGTCTCCGTAGGTCAATTACCATAATTACACAAATCCACAAAGTCACTTACCCTCTATCTCCGCCTCTCGGGGTCCCGGCAGCGCCCCTCTCGGCCCCCTCCCTTCAGGCAGTCAGTGTGTTTGAATACAATCTGCCGATTCTCTTTTGAAGCTTGTCAGGGACTTCGGGGGAGCCATTGTGCTCTAATATGACACTTTAATGGAAAGCGGTTCTTTTTTTCGCCCCTTAATGTTCTCCTTCAGTGCGGAAGAAAAGCGCGCTTCTTGTAAACATATGCCAGGAGAGGATTTGGGCTGACATGTTATTATTATTATCCTTATTGCTGCTGCGCCTGCCTTAACAGCCGCGCTTAGCCAAAGTCACATTATCCGATGCCGCACACTTGAGCGCTTGAAGTTGCGCGAAAGGTCAGGAGAACTTTTCACAGGGTGCTTTGTTGACCATGAAATCTGCTTTTTTGTATAAAGTAGAGCAAAAAAAATACATTTTTGATGGTGTAAAACTGATTTTATATCTAATTAGCGACATGATTATGAGGCTAATTTGAGAATTTGCTTGACCTTTTTAATTAGCTTGACATCATAACGATAAAAGAACCCTTTGGGTGCTTTATAGAACCATACAATGGTTATATTGAGTGTTTACGGTCCTAAAAACAACTACTCCTTAGTGAAGAACCTTGAAGAACCATCTTTCTTAAGAGCGTATGCAGTAATAAAGTGCCAACCCAGGTTTGTTGAAGTGATGCCAGGGAAAAATCAAAATCTCAAAGAACTTTATGGTTCTCTTTAGCACCAAAATAGTTGCAACGATAAGCTTGACATTGTTTTGCTATATAGAGCCATATCCAGCACACTCTACACGATTTTAAAGAATGATTGCGCCATGCCAAGAACTATTTAAGCAAGACATGCTTCCATTTAGAACTCATAGTTCTAGATAGAACCATTCCCTTTGCTAAAGAACCCATGAAGAACCATCTTTTTTTTAAGAGCGTACACAAGACTAAAGTGCCGAAACAGCTTTGTTGGACTGATGCCAGAGAAAAAAAAAATCTTAAAGAACATTATGGTTCTCTACAGCACCAAAATATTTGCAACAAGCTTGACTCTGTGGTCCTATATAGAACCACATACATGTTCTTCATCAATCTGAAGAACCATTTCGCCATGCTGATAACTATTTAAGCAAGAAATGGTTCTATTTAGAACTCATGGTTCTAGACAGAACCCTTCCCTTCACTAAAGTGAACCCGTGAAGAGAGAGTAGTCTCTTGATAAAGTGGCATGCGGGACCATTTTGCTCCCCATGTTCTGCTAAAAGGGTGACTGTAAAACGTCCTCCTTTAATCCAGCACTCTGCCGTTGTTAGCAAGTGGCTAGCATTAGCCTAGCCTGTGAAATCACCTCAGCGGAGAATTTTTTCCACTCAGTTCTTGTAACAAAAGTGCTCAGTATCTTGACGTCCTTGTGAAACTCAACACTGGAGAGTCACCTGGACCCCCCAGCCATTGATCTCTCTAAGGTCAGGATCATCCATCAATGCGAATGGCCATTTCCCCGCTAGTTATTTGGCTATAATGTCATTAGCGCTGCCCGCGAATTGAGTGTCTGCTCTCATGTATGAGCTGTAATTACCCACAATGTTCTGGCTGAAGAGGATAATGGGGCGGCCAGGAGGAAGCCTGATTGGCTCCGGTGCGGCCAACGCCAAGGAGTCCAAATGAACGCTTCACTTAGAAAGGTTAGTGTTACGCCTACGGGGCGAAAGTTGGGGTCAGTGTTGCCAAAAAAACGTTATGGTAACTTCTCTGAATTGAGAACCTGTGGAGTTAGACCTCCACATTGAACCCATCCGTGCACTGAAACACCCACGTGCACACTAGTGAACACGCACACTAGGGGGCAGTGAGCACACTTGCCCGGAGCGGTGTGCAGCCCTATCCATGCTGCCCGGGGAGCAACTGGGGGTTAGGTATCTTGCCCAAGGACACCTCAGCCATGTGCTGTCGGCTCTGGGGATCGTTCAACCTTCAGGGCTTCGCAGGGCCGGTTCCCTAACCTCCAGCTCACGACTGCCCCCTGCGTTAGCATTCATTGGCTAGCACATTTGCTTGTGTGTTAAGTCACTCTCTGCTAGCAACATTAGCATTAGCACTGCCATTTGAGTGTCTACTCTCAGGTATGAACTGTAACTACCCACAATGTTCTGGCTGAAGAGGATCATAGCTCAGCTGGAGGAACCAGCAAAGATCAACATGGCTGGTCACCAGCAAAACTAGCGTGTGTTGTGTTTTGGTTGATGCTGGTCAACCAGCATGGCAAAGCTGGGTGACCAGTTAAAGCAGCATGGAATTCGAGAGGAAGCTTGATCAGCTCCAGTGTAGCTAACGACAAGGTGGCTAAATGAACACTCAAACATGTTAGCATTGCGATTACTGAGGGAAAACTGTGGTCCGTGTTGCTAAAACGCTACGCTAACTTGTCCATGTTAAGCAAATGTGCATTAACATTCATTCTCTGTTAGCAACATTAGCAATGCTAAAGAACCGCTTCTACTTTTAGCTCATCAGTGTTAGCATGCACTCACCATTATTCATGTTGCCGTTGCTTCTTTAAAGAGGACGATTTCAGTATCTTTCTCGTTCTCTAGTTCCTTCCTCCCGCTTTCTTTTTTTAAAAATGTTTTATTAGCTTCTGTGTGGTAGTACTACGGTTAGCATTGCTCAATGAAATGTTTCTGTAAAAGTCAGATAACATCAGTATTTTCTTTCCTTTTCTCTTTCAATTGTCAATTCTTTTAAACTTCCTTCCTTCGCGTTTTTACTAGCTTCTCAGCATTAGCCATGCTAGCATTTCTGCTGAAGCGCTTGTCCAGATGCTATGTCCATCTCTTCCTGGTTCTCTGGTTCTTTCCTTCACTCACCAATCTTTCTACATTTCCTTCTATTTCTCTCCATTTTTACTGCACTGCAGTGCCGTCTCCGTTAGCGATGTTAGCACCGCTGTGTTAGCATGTAAAGGTAAAATGATGGCTTTTGCTTTCTTTCTGTTTCTCTGTTTCTTTTATAATTTATAGACTCACCCAGCACTTTATTAAGAACACCATACTAATACTGGGTAGGGCCTCACTTTGTCTCCAAACAGCCTCAATAATTCATGCTATGGTTTCCAGAAGATGCTGCAAACATTGCTTTGAGATGCTGGTCCATGTTGACATGACTGCATCATGCAATTCCAGCAGATTTTTCAGGTGCACTTTCATGCAATGTATCTCCTGTTCTACAAATCTTAAGGATGTTCTATTGGATTCATATCTGGTGGTCTGGGAAGACCACTGATGAACAGTGAACTCATTGTTATGTTCATAAAACCAGTTCCTTTGTGACAGCATTATCATGCTGGAAGTGACCATTAGAAGATGGTAAATTGTGGCCCTGAATGGATGCACATGGTTACCAACAATACTCAAATAGCCTTTGGAACTCAAGAGATGATTGGTTGGTGTTAACAAGCCCAAAGTGTGCCACGAAAAAAATCCCCCCACCATTACACCACCTCCACCAGCCTGGACTGTTGACACAAGGCATTGATTCAGTGCCAAATTCTGACCATCTGTGAGCCTTAGCTGAAATCAAGATTCACCAGACCAGGCTACATTTTTAGTCTTCAACTGTCCAGTCTTGGTCATTTTACACCCACTGCAGCCTCAGCTTCTGTTCTTGGCTGACAGGAGTCGAAACAGATGTGGTGTTCTGCTGTTGTAGCCCATCCACCTCCAGGTTCGATGTGTTGTGCTGTATGAGACGCTTTTCTGCTCACCACAATTGCGTGGAGAACCGCTTAGAGTAAACGTTACCATGACAGTGATCATGTGAGGTCCAGTCAGAGTGAGATGAGCAGCAGTGAGCAGTGCTTGTGTTTTTAATTACTTTAAAATGATGTGAGACTCAGGAAAACATCCTTCACATGTCCTTATTAAAGGAGGCTGAGAGGAAGACGTCGTGTTCGGAGATGGACGTCTGTCCCTTCGCCGTCTTTTAAAGATCAGAGCATGAACTACCAGTTTCTGCTCCACCGTGTTGAACAGTATAAACTCTCACTATGACGCGTCGCACATGCGAAACGGACTTAACCTTCCCGATAGGGAACGTAATCAGATACAGGCATTTACACTGATATCATTCTTCTATTTAACTGATCATTTACAGGATTACCCATCTCGATCAATCAGATAGAAACTGTATTCTGAATGGCCTCAATCAGACTAGACTATTCCGATTGAGCTCTTAATCAGATTATTCACAAATTTTTAGGCCTGCATGTAAACGTGGCTACTGTGGGTAAAAATCTCAGATCAGCAGTTATAGATATACTGAAACCAGCTCCCCTGGCACCAACAATCATACCACACTCAAAATCACGGATATCACATGTTTTCCCCATTTCTGGAGGATGATGCAGCCCATATTTGCATGATTTTATGCACTGCTGCCACACGACTGGCTGATTAGGTAATTTCATGAATGAGTAGGTGCATAGGTGTTCCTAATAAAGTGCTTGGAGAGTTTCTGTCTCTTATTCTTTTTCCTTCACTCCCTCACTTTTACCAACTTACCTTGCATGTTTTAGCATGCTTTCATTTTTTTCTTAGCATAGCAAGGGGAGGCAGGTTTTATGCTTTTACTAGTTTCTAGCTCTCTTGCCCTTTCATCCTTTCATCCATTCATCCATTCAGTTTTTCTGCATTCGGTTCTATTCACCTTGTCTTTGCTAGCGTGTGTTTATCATCAGCGATGTAAGTGCATCTTTTCTAGTTCTGTCTTTCACCTGCCACTCGTTCTACATTTCCCTCCTCTTTCTCTCTTTTACTTGACCACACTACAGCCATGTTAGCAGCTTTGAGCGAGGCACTTTTGCATGGGAAAGGAAAATGACAGTTGCTTTTTCCGCACCTTTCCGGTTTCTTTCTTTTAGCAAGCACTTTTCCTACATCTCCTTCTCTCTCGGTTCTTCGCTAACTTGTCTGTTAGCTTGCATTCAGCTTTAGCCATGTTAGCATCATTGGGCAAAGTGCTTCCCAGATGACGGGTTCTATTTTCTGTCTCTTTCTGGTTCTGTGCTTCTTTCTTTCACCTGCCACTCTTTCCACAGTTCCTTCTATTCACCTTGTCAACACCAGCATGCACTAGCATTTGTGCTGTTAGCTATGTTAGCATTTATGCGCAAGGCTTTTTTTTTTATGTAAAATGATTTTTCTGCATTTTTCTGATTCTCAGGTTGATTTTTTCTTTCCCTTCTCACACAGTCTTTCACTAACTCGCCTGTGTTAGCATGCCTTCCCCATTAGCTGTGCTAGCATGTTTGCGCATCTAATCGCTTCTTAGATGAGAAGTGCTTCTCTGTCGGGTTTTCTTTTTTCACGGAGAATTTTTTTAAATAACTTGTTTACACTAGCGTGTATTCACATTTAGCCACATCATCTTTTCTTGAATGAAGTACTTTTTAAAGTAAATGGGCCACATTAGCTTTCTTGCCTTATAGTCAAAGTCTTTCACAGCCACTCTGTCTTTCCTTCTCCACGTTAGCATCATCGGGCTAAGTGCTAATTAGGTGACGGGTCCTCTTTTTGGGCTCCCTGGTTCTTTCTTTCACCTTGCACTCTTCCTTCTCTTTGGATATCCTTCTATCTCTTGCTTTTACCAACTTACAAGCCCTAGACTGCAACAGGATAGCGGGCTACTGTTGGCCCGCTGACAGGAAAGTTAGCAGCCCACTGACTTTTTCTGTTTAGCAGTTTTTTGGGCATCCCATTGGTGGTTGAGCAGAGTGTTGGGAAAAAATACCACGTTCCAGTGGTCATTTTTCACTCGTGGTCCAATTTACTTATTTTTCCTATTTTTGTGTAAATACGTTTGGTGAATTATTTCAATTGTCATATCATAAATAAAGTCAGTAATACAGTTGTGAACAATCTAGAACAGTGTCAGCAACAACATTTTCAACAATTTTGTACTGGGCCTAGTCTTTCATTATTCTGCTCTCAAATGTTTGTAAAATTGTCTTGGCTCATTTTCCATAATAAAAGTCTATGCGCATTTAAAATGTGTTTGAGCAGCTTAAAAACAACAATGGGTGGTCCTAGAGTGGGCAACAATGGGTGGTCCTAGAGTGGACGAGTGGTGAGATACAGTCAGAGTGTGTGCTTGTTGTCTGAGTCGCTATTAGCCACGTAGCTTTTTGAGGCACTTTTAAACACAAAACAGGACATGACTAATGCTTTTTCCATCTCTTTGTGGTTCTTTGGGCCTCGTTGTCCCCCCATCCATCTCTTTTTTCACCCTCTGTCCACTGTAGTTTTTGGCAGGCATTCATAATACCAGGCTAGACGCTATTATTATATCAGTTAGCTGATGAGTGGAGCCCATTAGCCTAGCAATCCTAGAAAGGAAAAAGTAGCCTACAAAGTGGACCCTAATTTAATGGGTTCCTCTCAGGCTGGATGAGTCCCTTGAATGTGAGTGACCTGCTGGCTGAGGCAGAAAGAGGGAGGCAAGTGGCTAACCGTGGTGGCGGGGGGGAGGTGGAGAGATGGATGTCGCTGGCCCCAGAAGAAAGCAAGATTTAAAAAGAAAGACGCAGCACATTAGTCCCCTCTTCATCTGTTGGAGTTACCATAGCGATAGCTGTCTCCCGCCACAAACAGCAACAAAGCTGAAGTCTGAGGCTCGAGTGTGCCCCATAATCAAAAATACATCAAGGTGCTTCTGCTGCGTTCTTTCAACTTTAATTGGAACTCTGTTCGCAGAGAGAGAGAGAGAGAGAGAGAGAGAGAGAGAGAGAGGGAGGGAGGGAGAGACAGAGAGAGAGGGGGAGAGAGAGGGAGAGAGTGGCAGAGAGAGAGAGAGAGGGAGAGAGTGGGGGGGGGTTTAGCTTCTACAAGCCCCGGTAAGCAGACAGATAAAGGTGAAGGACATGGAGGAGGTGTGATTTCTTCTTTTCTTATCTGTGGTTGAGGCTGAAGTGTGTTGCCGATGGTCTTTAGCTTTTTAAAGGGTTTACATTAAACATTTTCATCCTTTCATGATATCTGTGTGATTGATGGAAAAACAGTCATAATTCATTTTTACAGGACCTTTTCCAGCCTCTCTTGATCCCTCAGAATCAAATAGGCTGAATCTTTAAGGCTGAGAGAGTCGTATGCAAAGGTTTGTGGTCAAATTATATGTTTTTGTGGCTTTTCTTATTGAAAAAAAGCTAAGAAATCACACTTCTGCAGAATTGAATGCACAATTATTGTTTGATCATAAAATCAAATATGTTAGATTTTAGGATTTATTATTATTTCAGTGTGTTAAGAATAAGTAAACAGTCACACTGCGTTATTGTCAATTTTGTTCAAGTGAAAGTAACATAGAAGGTTCATCCCTTCATTCAAAAGCTGAAACTTTGAGTTCTTCCCGGTTTACCTCACATGTGTGAGACCCGTTTGATGCCTTTGGAGTTTCTTTTCCTTTTGACTTTTGAAGAAAACTTTTATTTGCTGGTTTGCAGCCAATTCATCATCTTCGTTGTCGCCATGCCAACATCCGAGACAACCAGGATTGATCAAAGTTCATAATGGTGGTGAAAGTTCACAAAAATAGTGTATATTTGCCTTTTAAAAATACATTTGGTGTGCAACATATCCTCAGTTACACACTCAGATTTGTTTATTGCCATGGTAGTGCACAAATAAATAAACACTTCAAATAAATGAAAATTGTGCACTAAAATTTGCAGGAAAATGCTGCTGTAGAAGATGTGTTCACTTATTTTCACTTAGAAAATAATATTAGTGTTATATGTGGTTTGATGGTGGGGAGTTCCCTTATGTATGCAAATGAGCCAAGTCCTAATTGTCTGCCCTGTATTTTGCCCTCTTTCATTCAACAAGCAGTTCGGGCCGAAACACACTTATAACTTCAGTGTGAATGGCTGAACGAAACGGCTGCAGGCTGAATAATTAGATATATATAAATGTATTTTATTTTGTGACATCACAAAAAGTCTCCGTATTTGGACTAAGCAGGAAATTTTACTAACTGCATAGTACACTTGTAAACAAAGATGGTTCTTAAGGGGTTCTTTAGTAAAGACAATGGCTTGGTATAGTACCATGAGTTCTATATAGAACCATTGGCACGCTTAAATGGTTCCTTGCATGGTGAAATTGTTGTTCAGATTGACTGCAAATCTGTTGTAAGTGGTTCTATTTTTGAGTCTACATCTATTTTTATAACTGCATTTTTGAACATGGTTCAATGTAACTCCCAAAATGGTTCTGATATTGTTACAATGTCAAGCTTATAAGAATAGAAGAACCCTTTTGGTGCTATACAGAACCAATTAAGAATGCATAAAGAACCATGTTTTTAAAAAATGGTACATCACGCTCTTTTACTTCGACTAAAAGTGAAGAATTTTTTTTCCACGTTCCACGTGGCCTCTTTATTGCTTTATTTTCCAAAGTTTCAGATACTCAGCAAGCTTCGTTAGCTATTACAGATGATGCTGCAAGGTCAAATGACAAAATATAACGTAAGAATGAGCAAATAAATAAATAAGGGAATAAATAAGGACAGAAAAAAGAGCGAACGTCTTTCGGATAAACAGGCTAAAAAGCCCGTTCAGAGAAACCATTTCCTGAGGCAACGTTTCAAACTGGTTTGAACTATTAACAGCTACCGGCTGTTGAATTTTTGAGGCTGACTTGATGCAGAATAGGCCGTGTCTGCGAGGCTTGGCCTAAACCCCCTCCTGGACGCTTTTCCACTTCTTCTGACCCACTTCTGTCTCTTAGCTGTTGATCTCCCGAGCACTGATCATTTATTTATGAGCCAAGGGGGGTGAAGAGTGGGGAGCAATGTACAAAATGTTCAGCAAGTCATCATCAAAACGAACTCGCAGAGCTTTTGGGAGGATGTCAGAGCATCCTGCTTTCAGCTGCAGCTAATTGCTAGCTTCCTATCGCCCGCTCCTTTTCATCCCTCTTTCTCCTTCTTCCCGTATTTCTCCTCCGCCGTCTTGGGGAACGTTACTTTATGTACTTTATGCAACTCATTACATTACAGTGTAACTGACATTAAAAGTGACTGTATGCATTACAGTGTTTCAGTCATTGACCATAACGGTTTGTGTCACATTACTGCCAATAAAAGCAGTTTGTTACATGATGTGCTGCCATTAAAGGTAAACTGCTGTACTACAACTTCAGTTTCAATGAATGTCCTTGTTACATCACAGTGTTACAGGCATTAAAGGTAATTTGTTACATCATGATACTGCCAATAAAAATGCCTTTAAATCATACAGAATGAAAATGCTTATCATAAGAAATAAGAACATTACAGTCATTAAAAATAACGGGTTATGTTACATTACTGCCATTAAAGTTTACTAGAGTAGAAAAGAGCTGAAGAAGAGGGTGCAGGCAGGGTGGAGTGGGTGGAGATGGGTGTCAGGGCTGATGTGTGACAGAAGGTCTACAAGACAGTAGTGCGTCCTGCTATGATGGATGGTTTGGAGACTGTGGCTCTGTCTAAAAGACAGGAGGCTGAGCTGGAGGTGGCGGAGATGAAGATGCTGAGATTTTCGTTGGGAGTGACAAGGATGGACAAGATTAGAAATGAGCAGATCAGAGGGACGGTGAAGGTGGAGCAGTTTGGAGATAAAGCCAGAGAGGCCAGGTTGAGATGGTTTGGACATGTGTTGAGGAGCAATAGTGGATATATTGGGCAAATAATGTTGGAGATGGAGCTGCCGGGTAGAAGGAGAAGAGGTAGACCTCAGAGAAGGTTTATGGATGTAGTGAAGGTGGACATGGAGATGGTTGGTGTGAAAGTAGAGGAGGCAGTGGATAGGGCAAGATGGAGGCAGATGATCCGCTGTGGTGACCCCTAAAGGGATCAGCCGGAAGAAGAAGAAGAAGAAGAAGAAGAAGAAGAAGAAGAAGAAGAAGAAGAAGAAGAAGAAGAAGAAGAAGATTGCCATTAAAGTTACTGGTTACAGTAACATATTACAGCCGTGAAAAGTAACTGGTTAAATTACACTAACACAGTATTGTAATGAGCAGCTGTATATACAGAATAGTTCCCAGTTGGTGGGATGCTTGGCTGGGAGGAAATAACAGTAGAAGTTTTACTGTGTTATAAGTTCTCTGAAAACAGTAATCGTTACTCGCTGCTCTGCACCCGTTACTTTACAACACGCTCTCCCCAGTCTTTTCTGGTTGGCCAGTCAGCTGGTCAGCTGGAGGTGGTCGACTGGAGGGCGTTGCTATGGCGTTGTGGGTTGCTGGGGTGAGAGGAGGTGCTTTATGGCGGCGGGTGAGTAAAAGCCTGTGTGTGCTGCTGTAAATCTCCAGCCTTGATCGATCGCCAGGCAATATTACTAAGAGCGCTGAGCTTCAGAGGAAACCACTCGTCATTCAGCAGCGGAGATTAAGAGTCTGATTGGAGTACATTCAGTACAGCTCTCTCTACCCCTCTCTCTCTCTCTCTCCCACTCTATCTACCTCTCTCTCTCTCTACTTCTCTCTTCCTCTCTCTACCTCTACCTCTTTCTCTACTTCTCTCTACCTCTCTCTCTCTCTCTCTCTCTCTCTCTCTCTCTCTATTTCTCTCTCCCTCTACCTCTCTCTCTACTTCTCTCTCCCTCTACCTCTCTCTCTCTAATTACTTCTCTCTCCCTCTCTCTCTCTACCTCTCTCTCTCTCTACTTCTCTCTCCCTCTCTCCCTCTACCTCTCTCTCCCTCTCTCTCTACTTCTCTCGACCTCTTTTTCTACCTCTCTCTCTCTCTCTACTCTCTCCCTCTACCTCTCTCTCTACTTCTCTCTACCTCTCTCTCTACCTCTTTCTCTCTCCCTCTACCTCTCCCTCTACTTTTCTCTACCTCTCTCTACTTCTCTCTCCCTCTCTCCCTCTACCTCTCTTTCTTTCTCTCTGTCTCTACCTCTCTCTACACCTCTCTGTACCTCTCTCTCTACCTCTCTCTCTCTACCCATCTCTCTACACCTCTCTCTGTACCTCTCTCTCTCTACTTCTCTGTCCCTCTCTCTCTCTCTCCACCTCTCTCTACCTCTGTCTCTCTCTCTACCTCTCTCTTTCTCTCTCCCTCTGTCTCTACCTCTTTCTCTTTCTACCTCTCTCTTTTTCTCTCTACCTCTGCCTCTCGCTACCTCTCTGTCTTTGCCTTTCTCCACCCCTCTTTTTTTCTCTCTAACTCTCTCTAACTCTCTCTCACTTTTCTCTCTTTCTCTCTACCTATCTCTCTCTTCTCATGTTCTCTCTCTCTCTCTCTCTCTCTTCTCATGTTCTCTCTCTCTGTCTCTCTCTTCTCATGTTCTCTCTCTCTCTCTGTCTGTCTTTCTCTCTCTCTCTCTCTCTGTCTGTCTCTCTCTCTCTCTCTCTCTCTCTCTCTCTCTCTCTGTCTCTCTCTCTCTCTCTCTCTCTCTCTCTCTCTCTCTGTCTCTCTCTCTCTCTCTCTCTCTCTCTCTCTCTCTCTCTCTCTCTCTCTCTCTCTCTCTCTCTCTCTCTCTCTCTCTCTCTCTCTCGAGTGTCCAGTTATTTCAAATGTAGAGATTTCTCCATGAGCTCTTAGGCTGCCCCCCCAACACACTTACACTCCTCTTTTCTAAAATCAATCACTGCTCCCTGCAGAGTGGCCTCAAATCTAGCGGAGCGGCCGCTGTAAGCTGCCGAAATCTCCGAGTGCTTATTTTGGAATTGGGTCGCATTTATTCCACTTTAACAGAGAGGACTTCCCATGCTCACCCTTGTTAGCGGTGCTATGCTAATCTACCTGTATTTTCCCCGGCAGTCCGTCTCGCTCGCTCTCAGTTTTCCGTCAGCGCGTCTCTCCCTCTCTCCACCGCTCTCTCTGGAGGTTTCGTGTGGGGGGCTGGATGGTTATTTTAAGGACGTGTGGGAGACTTATTGGATTTCTCTCACGCCCAACCTGTAGGAGAAGCAGCTCATCTCAGATAAGTGAAGCTGTTACTCAGTGCCGCCTCTTCCTGTTCCCAGACGCTAAAGCTCCGCGCTGGACTGCGCCACGTTTTTCCCATGATTCACACTCGCCGGTTCTAAAGAGCAGGCAACTTGCGCACATTTACCCAACAACCAACCCCACCAAACCCATACCGAACACAGTTGATCAGCCAAGACATGTCTGGCATCTGATGTTGGCCTCTATAGCTTTGCACTGGGGCTACAGTGCGAGCTTATCAGTTAGCAGATTAGCATCTCGCTAACCACATGCCTAAATCATCGTACACTTCAGTGGCTTTGCCCCGTAATCTCTCTGAGACGTGCTGATGTGGTTTCTTACACTGCAAGCCGCACTGCTGTCTATAAACATGGACAGAAGTCTGCTAGCATAACTGACAAATTAGCTGCAGCTGTCTTGAAGCCTGAATCAGTCGTTATTCTGCCAAATGACTCATTTCAGATGTGCTCTTAGCTAAGGTACTGTTAGCATACAGCTAGGCCTTCTTTCTCAGTCCGACCTGGGAAGGTGGATGACTGCCTCGGGTCAATGTAGCATCTTATATGGTGACTCAAAACCTCAAAGAGTCTGATTCTTTTAAATGAGTCAAGTGAATCATTTTGTGAATGTGGTCCTAACTAGGGTACTGTTAGCATGCAGCTAGGCCTAGTGTATTAGCCTTAGCTAGAACGGTTGGGTGACTGTCTGGGATCAACATAGCATCTTATCTGAGTGGTGACTCAAAACCTCAGTCTGATACCTTTTAATGAGTCAAGTGAATCATTTTGTATATAGGATACTACTGGCACACAGATGGACCTTCTTTCGTAGCCTTAGCTGGCTAGGGTACTGTTGGCATGCAGACTGAACTTCTCTGCCATATCGTTAAAGATGGGTTACTCTGCTGGGTCAAAATTAGAGCCTGCACAATATCCCTGGACATCCACTGATGACTCGGATGAATCATTTTGTATATGTGGTCTAAGCTAGGCTACTGTTAGCACTATGAAACTTACTTCATAGCTATAACCGGGAATTTGCGTCAAGGTGTTCAAAACAGTATCTCAGGACATCCACTGTATGGTTTAATCAAAAGAATTAAAAACTCAAATTATTTGATTCACGTGAATGAGCCCAGTGAATCACTTTGTAAATGTGGTCTTAGGTAAGCTGCTGTTGGAACTGCTGAGTCATAACCATCAAGATTGGTAAATGGGGTGAAAGCAATGGCCTGTTGTTTTTGTTTGGATTCTGTATTTAACATATATTTCAAATGAACTATCACTCAAATAATCTGAGTCCTTTACATGGAACGAATCAATAAACAAATCAGTCAAAATCAAAAGTCAAATAAAAAATATAATCAACAATAAATTGTCAACTTCTACATTTACAGTTCTTTGCAAATGAAGTGATTACATGTAAATGAATTGAATCTCTGAATGACTCCTAAGTGACTCTGTTGACTCATTTAATATACGTTGTCTTAGCTAGGCTACTGTTAGCACTAATCGATGGAACTTGTGTCCAAGCCGTAATCGGGAAACTGTGAAAATGCACAGTGTCTCAGGACGTCCGGTCTGAACAGTGAATCAAGTGAACCAAAAACTCAACAATTTGATTCACTCACATGAACCGAATCATTTGAGTTGTATTGCCTATCACTAAATTTTCCGGTCAAATCTAAGAACAGTTTCCTTCCACTCTCCACTGCGTTCACTAACTTGAATCTGCAGTTGTCCGACATGCAGCCGAGCCTCAGTAATGTGGAGATACTGAGGGTTCCTGCTGTTTTTTTTTTTATTTAAAATTTCTTTGTTTCTCAGTCACAAACTGTGGCTTTGGACTGAAAGAAGGTAGGACTAGCTCGCTGGCGGGACATGCTCAGCTGATTCCACGCTAATTCGGCTTGTTAGAAATGATTGCTTTGTTATCACTGCCAGCGTTTTGTGCGCGAGCCTCATGAGCGACATAGAGCTATGGCGCATTAGTTCTAATGAACGGCTCCATATGCTCTAAATCTCCTCTGGATGAGGAACGTTAACTGAATACAGGCGCACATATGCACGTACCCGTCACTTTTTGTTTTCCGTCCTTGCCGAGAGTACGCGTGCTCCAAGCCACTCCAATTGAATATTCCGGAGACACTGAAATCGGCTTCAATGAAGACCAGCCTGCTGAGAGGCCTAGCACCAAACCATACATAATGACATAATTAGAGCCATTCACAGCCTTGTCTAATACACTGCCTTGTGCACCGCTTTTGCATTCAACATGATTTTGCCCTCAAATGGTGAAATCTCCATGGCGCTGTTGCAATCCCTGCATGACTAAAAATCCCGGCACATTCTCCTGCTAAGTGCTGCTCTTATGCAGATCAGTCTCTGTGGTACAGCTCCAATTACACTCCATCCATCGTTCCCAAGAAAGTACTTTCCATGCTGAACTTCCTTTCAGCCAATCAAATTTCAGTCTAACCCAACTTTCAACTAGATTCCACTCTGACCCAGCTTTGGACCAATCAGATTCCGCTCTTGGACAAGTTCGAACCACTCGGACTGCAATCTGGATTAAACTTGGACCACTCAGATTCCACTCTGAACAAAGATTAAACGAATCAGGTTGCATTCTGTATCCTCACTTCAACCTGGATGCTCTGACAAAACTGAACCAGTCTCATTCTATCCTCATCAGGTTTGACCCCATCAGTCCGCATTCTGAATGAAGGTTGAGCCACTCCATCTACATTCTGAGTAAAGTTTGATCCGGTCAGTCTACATTCCAAGTAAAGCCTGATCTGATCAGTCTACATTCTGAGTAAAGTTTAATCCGGTCAGTCTACATTCCAAGTAAAGCCTGATCTGATCAGTCTACATTCTGAGTAAAGTTTAATCCGGTCAGTCTACATTACAAGCAAAGCCTGATCTGATCAGTCTACATTCTGAGTAAAGTTTGATCCGGTCCGTCTACATTCCAATTAAAGTCTGATCTGATCAGTCTACATTCTGAGTAAAGTATGATCTGGTCCGTCTACATTCCAAGTAAAGTCTGATCTGATCAGTCTACATTCTGAGTAAAGTATGATCTGGTCAGTCTACATTCCAAGTAAAGTCTGATCTGATCAGTCTCCATTCTGAGTAAAGTTTGAAACAGTCTACTTTCCGAGTGAAGTTTGAACATGTGAGTGTATATTCTGAATGAAGTTCAAACCAGTCAGTCTGCATTCTGGATGAAGTTTGAACCAGACAGTCTGCATTGTGAATGAAGTTTGAACCAGTCAGCATGCATTCTTAATAAACTTTGAGCCAAATCTTCGTTTTGAGTAAAGTTTGATTGGGTCAATCTACATTTTGAGTAAAGTCTGGGTCCAGTCAGTTTAAATTATGAGCAACGTTTGGTCCGGCCAACGTTTGATCAGTCTGCATTCTGAATAAAGTTTGATCCAGTCACTCTGCATTCTGAATGAAATTGTAACAGGTCAGTCCACATTTGGAGCAAAGTTTGAACCAGTCAGTCTGCATTCTGAATGAAGTTTGAATAGGACAGTCTGCATTCTGAATGAGGTCTGAACCAGTCAGTCTGCAATTTGAATGAAGTTTGAACCAGTCAGTCTGCAATTTGAATGAAGTTTGAGCTATTCAGTTAAAAGCATGTATCACAATGTCAGTACTTTGTTGCAGGGTTCAAGTGAACTGAATTAAAAAAAATCTAAAATTAGTTTACATTAAGGTACAGATGAGATTCTGAGTCTACTGGTCAGTTGACATGACAGTCAAATACTCAAATAAGAAAATGAAAATAATGCAGTTTTGACCAGCCGCAATAAAAGCTATAGACATATTAATGACCCTCCTACCACTAGCAGGACGCACTGTTACACTCATTGACTGCACACCTAAAAAAGGACTGCCAAAGTCGGGCTTGTTGTTGCGTGGCTGTTTCCATGGAAATGGCAGTCTCACCTTGCCTGGGGCTGACCCAAGGGTCTGTATGGTTATTTCTGGGCTATTTTTTTAGGGTGATCTGGAGCATCGTTCATCTTTCTGGTGGTGGTGGTGGTGGTGGTGGTGGTGGTGGTGTGTGTGTGTGTGTGTGTGTGTGTCTGTGTGTGTGTGTCTGTGTGTGTGTGTCTGTGTGTCTGTGTGTGTGGGAAGTGTAACTATCAGCGGAGAAAGAGGCAGCAGACGCCTGAACTGAGGACTGGAGCAGATGGTAAGTGTTTTAATCACCATCCTGCAGCTCTTTCTCTCCCTCTCTCTCGCTCTCTCTCTCTCTCTCACTCTCTCTCTCTTTCACTCTTGCTCTCTCACTCTCACTCTCGCGCACTCTCTCTCTCTCTCTCTCTCTCTCTCTCTCTCTCTCTCTCTCTCGCGCACTCTCTCTCTCTCTCTCTCTCTCTCTCTCTCTCTCTCTCTCTCTCTCTCTCTCTCTCTAACTAACTAACTCTCTAACTCTCTCTCTCTCGCTCTCTCTCTCACTCTCACTCTCGCACACTCTCTCTCTTGCTCTGTCTTTTTCTCTCTCTCTCTCACTGTCGCACACTCTCACTCTCTTGCTCTGTCTTTTTCTCTCTCTCTCTCTCTCTCTCTGTCTCTCTTGCTCTCTCTCTCTCTCTCTCTCTCTCTCTCTCTCTGTCTCTCTCCCTCTTGCTCTCTCTCTCTCTCTCTCTCTCTGTCTCTCTCTCTCTCTCTCTTTGTCTTTCTCCCTCTTGCTCTCTCTCTCTCTCTCTCTCTCTCTCTCTCTCTCTGTCTCTCTCTGTCTCTCTCTGTCTCTCTCCCTCTTGCTCTCACTCTCTCCCTCTTGCTCTCTCTCTCTCTCTCTGTCTCTCTCTCTCTCTCTCTTTGTCTTTCTCCCTCTTGCTCTCTCTCTCTCTCTCTCTCTCTCTCTCTCTCTCTCTCTCTCTCTCTCTCTCTCTCTCTCTGTCTCTCTCTGTCTCTCTCCCTCTTGCTCTCACTCTCTCCCTCTTGCTCTCGCTCTCTCTCTCTTGCTCTCTCTCTCTCTGGTAGCAGGTGTCTGGCAGTCTTTTCTCTCATTCATCTCTCTCTGTGCTTTATTGGACTGTTAAAGACGGTCGTTTGGTGGTGACAGTGTGACTCGGGCCATCCCAGCCGCAGTCGTCACGCGTCTGGGTCATTAGTGTTTACTACTGTCTCTCGTAGCCCCCCGCCGTCCCCCCGCAGCAGGGCACGTTTAGGGGCTGATGGTAAAAGTGGAGATCAGAACTGCGTAGCGGAACGCTAACGTTCACAGCGTGTCTACACGAGCTAGCAGATGTCTCCATTGGCTGGGGGTGTGTTGCTAAGCAACGGTGGAAAGACCTGTGGTCCAATGAGAGTCTCATCCAGTCACTATTTAGGTGAATCCTGAGCTTGACCCGGGTTTGAGCCTCAGCTGTGCTGCATGCCGTAAACCGTGTGCTTTGGTTCGTGGGATTTGAACTAATATCGTTCTGTGCACTTACCGGCCACTTTATTAGAAACCCCTCTCCTAGAACTTAACTCTGGGTTCGGCATAGAACAGGACCTTTTTGTGCTTGTTTGTTTATTTATTTATTTATTTATTTATTTATTTACACTGGATGGCATACGTTATGTTGAGACCCTACACTCTAAAAAAGACGGTTCTTCAAGGGTTCTTTAGTGAAGACAAGTGTTCTGTAGAAACATGAACACTCAAAGAACCATTCGCAAACTTAAATTGTTCCTCACATCATGAAATGGCTCTTCAGATTGACAGAGAATATGTTGTACATGGTTCTAAGTAAAACCTTTTTGAAAAGGTTCTATGTAGCAACAAAAAGTTCTTCTGTTGTCATAACATTTTTAAAACTCTTTGGAACCATGAACACTCAAAGAACCATTTCTCTAACTCTATTCAGACTGATGCAGAATGTACTGTGTATGATTCGATATAGCACCAAAAAGGGTTCTTCTGTTGTTACAACACTCTTAAAAAAGATGGTTTTACAAGGGTTCTTAAATACTGACTATGGTTCTCTATAGAACCATGAACACTCAAAGAAACATTTACATGCTTAGAGTTCTTTGCATCGTGAAATGGCTCTTCAGGTTGATAGAGAATGTGTTCTATACAGTTCTATATGGCACCTAAAAGGGTTCTTCTATTATTACAAGCTTGACATCATCACAACAGCAGAACCCTTTTTGGTGCTACATTGAGCCATTCACATCAGATTCTCCATCAATCTGAAGAACGATTTTTCACAAGGCAGAGAACCTTATAAGCATGCAACTGTGTCCATATAGAACCATTGTCTTTACTAAAGAACTCGTGAAGGACAATCTGTTTTTAAGAGTGAAGCTTGACATCATAAACAATAGCAAATCTCTCTTTGGTGCCATTTAGAACCCTTTTCAAAAAGGTTCTGTATAGAGGCGTATTTAACACGTTCTCCATCAATCTGAAGAACCACTTCACAATGCAAAGAACCCTTTAGTCATGCAAATGAACCATTACCTTCGCTGAAGAACCCTTGACGAATCTTGACACCGTAAACATTAGTGGAACCTATTTTGGTGCCAAAAAGGTTGTATACAGAATCATATGCAGCACATATACAACACATTGGCAGTCAATCAGAACCATTTCACCCACTAAAAAACTGCAGAACCTTTGGAGAACCATCTTTTTAAGAGTGTAGCTGCTCAGATACGTCACCATCTGACACTGGCATCAATGTAAATGCTAACAAATTATTATATCTCTATGAATTTGACCATTTCTGACCAAAATGTCCTGAGAACCTCCTAAAGAACCTCCTAATGTATATGTACAGACTTTTATTATGCAAGACTTTTGATGATGCTTCATTCTGTGGCTTATTACTGTGAAACTTTACAGTTAGCATAAGGTGGCCATATGACTGGATTGTAGCCTGTAGAACAGACCTTGGACTGTTTTTATTCTCAGATTGGGTCGGATATTACACCATCTGGCCACTTCATTAAGTCCACCTCCTTTTTTCCACACTCACTGTCCACTTTATCAGCTCTACTGACCACATAGGTGCACTTTGTAGTTCTACAGTTACAGACTGTAGTCCATCTGTTTCTCTGATACTCTGTTACCCTGTTCTTCAGTGGTCAGGACTCCCACAAGACCCCCGCAGAGCAGGTATTTGAGTGGTGGGTCATTCTCAGCACTGCAGTGACACTGATGTGGAGGTGGTGTGTTAGTGTGTGTTGCGCTGGTCAGGCACAGCAGTGCTGCTGGAGTTTTTGAACACTGTGTCCACTCACTGTCCACTCTATTAGACGCTCCTACCTCGTCGGTCCACCTTGTAGATGTAAAGTCAGAGACGACAGCTCATCTGCTGCTGCACAGTTTGTGTTGGTCATCCTCTAGTCCTTCATCAGTGGTCACAGGACGCTGCCCACAGGACGCTGTTGGCTGGATGTTTCTGGTTGGTGGACTATTCTCAGTCCAGCAGTGATACTGAGGTACTTAAACAGTCCAGCATCACTGCTGTAGCTGATCCACTCAGACCAGCACACCACCTAACACACCACCATCACCACGTCAGTGTTACTGCAGTGCTGAGAATGACCCACCACCCAAACAGTACCTGCAATATTAATCACCTTATATGTTTGGTTTGTATGAACTAACATTGAGTTAACATGAAGCCTGGATTCTCACCTTTCTGGCGTTACGCTGCACCACTGCTTTTATTCTGAGAGTAGTTAAAGGCCAAGTGCTGCTTCAGTCTCTCTCACTCACACACACACACACACACACACACACACACACACACACACACACACACACACACACACACACACACACGTTCCGCTGCATATTCATTGCAGAATTCCAAGACCGTACAGCATGAGTTACATATCCCTCCTCTGGTTAAGTGCTGTGGGTCATGTTTAGATAGATCTAAAGCATTTGCAACATCTACACACACAGACACACACACACACACACACACACACACAGACACACACACGATATAGACAGCTGCATGTTTAGATTTGGGGACCTGCTGCCAGCCAGATGCTATGTGCCACCATCCATGGATGACTTCCAGCTTGTGTGTGTGTGTGTGTGCGTATGTGTGTGTGTGTGTGTGTGTTTGCAAGACAGTGAAGTGAAATGAAAACATGACAATTCTTTTACTCTTTCCTTCCTTTTATTCTTTTCTACCCTTCATTATTTGTATATATACATATACTGCTGCAACAAAACTTTACAGGAGAAGGAAAAAACTTGCTTTACTTTTAATGTAAGTCAATGGAACCAGACGTCTTTCCAAGTCATGTTGTTACGCTTCTTTTAGTCCCTTCATCAAGAAATGTATAGACAATGTAAAGGCCAACAGGTACTTTCAAATTATCTCAAAAGCCGAAAACATGACAAAAATGGAGATACAAGGTTTTGTTCCGACAGCAGCGATATATTAAGTGTACGTGAACACTTACTCACTTACTTCTATCGCCGGGTTTGTCAAGGTGGGCCGTGAAGCGCGCTGTAGTGGTCCGCGGGCCTGTACTCAGAGGGAGGCAGTAATTTGGGCCGGTCACGCCGCTGTACCCAGAAAAACATGACTGGAAAAAAGATGAACTTCATAAAAGAAGAAACATCTAGAAGTGAAACATTTACACAGTCTAACCAACATGGATATTAATGAAGACGTATAAATAAAAGTAGTGGGCTGGTTAAACCTCACCAGTCTGACAGAGTGCAGCCGCGGGTGCGCGACGTGCACAGTTAGCCAGAGATTCTCAGAGCACTTTGTTTGTCTCACCCCCCCCCCCCCCCACCGATGCCGATGTATATGTAAACATATGATTTATGTATATGTACAATGATTTTGGTCATATCATTGTAAATAGATACTTGTATGAATAAAATGCAAATGGGACATGATGTCACATACAGGTACTTACAGATGCAGCATATGTAAGTATAATATTTAGAATGTATCATATTTAAAATAAATATCCTTAATATAATACTTAGATACTTTAGTGTTTATTAATATATGGAGTATCTTTGACTCCCCAGAGTCTAATAACAAGCAAGTGTGTGTTTGTGTGTGTGTGTGTGTGTGTGTGTGTGTGGTTGATTTGGGATTTGGACGTGTTTGGACTGAATGTGATCTGAGGCTGTTTGTGATCTCAGTCCAGACACACACGCACGCACACACACAAACACACACGCACACGCACATGCACACACACACACACAAACACAGCCATCCCCACCATCATCTTGGAGTGTGATTAGCATGCCTGGCACTGCTGTCTGGCCCACCTGCACACACACATACATACAGACTCTCTCTCTCTCTCTCTCTCTCTCTCTATCTCTGGTCTGTTCCAGCAATCACCAGGGTAACAGCTGGCATCTGCATGTGTGTGTGTGTGTGTGTGTGTGTGTCTGTGTGTGTGTGTGGTGACCTGTGCCAGGTGAACCATTAACACTACAGCCACCTGCCTCGCTCCTCTGCAGCCTGTTTGGTGACCAATCAAGTGTGTCTATGTATGATGAAGTCCTGCGGAAAAAACAGGTTCAGCTCCAGCCCTGGAATCTGATTGGCTGACGTTCAGCTTTGTTAAATGACACTCAGCTGAGTTCAGTTTTCAGGCCCACTGTGCTGTTTGTGATGTAATCTAGGGGTGCCCCTCAAAGAGCTCCCTACACCGTCCAAACTGAGTCTAAGGAGGCTTTCACACCTACCTTGTCTGGTTCGGACCTTCAGTCTTTTCACTTCGTATGAACCAAAATACACTAAATTTCCAAAAGGATTCACTCATTCTGGTGTTCCAATCACTTCCGTGGCCACAGGTGTATAAAGCCGAGCCCCTAGGCCTGCAGACGCCACCTGTGCAGCAAGTCCAGTCGTGAAATTTCCTCACTGCTAAATATTCCACAGTCAACTGTCAGTGGGATTATAACAAAGTGGAAGCGACTGGGAACGACAGCAACTCAACCACGAAGTGGCCGGCCACGTAAAATAACAGAGTGGGGTCAGCGGATGCTGAGGGGCATAGTGCGCAGAGGTCACCGACTTTCTGCAGAGTCCATCACTACAGACCTCCAAACTTAATGTGGACTTCAGATCAGCTCAAGAACAGCGTAGAGAGCTTCATGGAATGGGTTTCCATGGCTGAGCAGCTGCATCCAAGCCTTACATCACCAAGCGCAATGCAAAGCGTGGAATGCAGTGGTGTAAAGCGCCGCCACTGGACTCTAGAGCAGTGGAGACATGTTCTCTGGAGTGACCAATCACACTTCTCCATCTGGAAATCCGATGGACGAGTCTGGGTTTGGCAGTTGCCAGGAGACAGTACTTGTCTGACTGCATTGTGCCAAGTGTAAAGTTTGGTGGAGGGGGGATCATGGTGTGGGGTTGTTTTTCAGGAGTTGGGCTCGGCCCCTTAGTTCCAGTGAAAGGAACTCTTAAAGCTTCAGCACCAAGAGATTTTGGACAATTTCACACTCCCAACTTTGTGGGAACAGTTTGGGGACGGCCCCTTCCTGTTTCAACATGACTGCGCACCAGTGCACAAAGCAGGTCCATAAAGACGTGGATGAGCCAGTTTGGTGTGGAAGAACTTGACTGGCCTGCACAGAGTCCTGACCTCAACCCCATAGAACACCTTTTGGGATGAATTAGAGCGGAGACTGTGAGCCAGGCCTTCTCGTCCAACATCAGCGTCTGACCTCACAAAAAATTCCCATAAACACACTCCTAACCCTTGTGGAAAGCCGTCCCAGAAGAGTTGAAGCTGTTATAGCTGCAAAGGGTGGGCCAACATCATATTAAACCCTATGGATTAAGAATGGGATGACCGAATACTTTTAGCAATATGATGTAGCAGGTGTGAAAGGTGCCTTGGACCACGGTCTGGACCAAAGGACTAAATTTCATTCCAACCAAAGGAGGTGGTCTCAGTTCTGACCAATTACAATAAGTTGAGGCGGGCTATCGTCACACATTAAACAATAAAAGAAGAAGGAGAACTGGAGAAGTGAAATGAGCTGTGGTAGCACATAAGGGGGATGAAAGGAGATAAAATATTCCACAGTAATTTGGTCCGAAAAAAATGAAAAAGTCAAGCGTCAAAATTTTTCTATATTCAAACGGAAATAGCTACCTGCTGATCATAACAGGATATAGGTGTCTCATGCAACGTTCGTATAAATGGAATACTATGTACTGTAAATGCCTATTGTACTAAATACTGTACAGTACAAATTGTGCTGAAGTACAGGGAATGGATAAGACTAGCCTGCCAACATCAGGGACCGAGCTGATAAGAACAGCTGAAGGCCCATCCCATTTTTCCCCAATCACTGCTTAGCCACCTAAACCGAGTCTGTTCTACAGTTTCTCGTTAGACTGAATGAATAACCGGCTCTAAATGTAGGTATTGTGATATAAACCGAGTCCGTTCTACAGTTTCTCATTAGGCTGAATGAATAACCGACTCTAAATGTAGGTATTGTGATATAAACCGAGTCTGTTCTACAGTTTCTCATTAGGCTGAATGAATAACCGACTCTAAATGTAGGTATTGTGATATAAACCGAGTCTGTTCTACAGTTTCTCATTAGACTGAATGAATAACCGACTCTAAATGTAGGTATTGTGATATAAACCGAGTCCGTTCTACAGTTTCTCATTAGGCTGAATGAATAACCGACTCTAAATGTAGGTATTGTGATATAAACCGAGTCTGTTCTACAGTTTCTCATTAGGCTGAATGAATAACCGACTCTAAATGTAGGTATTGTGATATAAACCGAGTCTGTTCTACAGTTTCTCATTAGGCTGAATGAATAACCGACTCTAAATGTAGGTATTGTGATATAAACCGAGTCTGTTCTACAGTTTCTCATTAGGCTGAATGAATAAACGGCTCTAAATGTAGGTATTGTGATATAAACTGAGTCTGTTCTACAGTTTCTCATTAGGCTGAATGAATAACCGACTCTAAATGTAGGTATTGTGATATAAACCGAGTCTGTTCTACAGTTTCTCATTGGACTGAATGAATAACCGGCTCTAAATGTAGGTATTGTGATACAAACCGAGTCTGTTCTACAGTTTCTCATTAGGCTGAATGAATAACCGACTCTAAATGTAGGTATTGTGATATAAACCGAGTCTGTTCTACAGTTTCTCATTAGACTGAATGAATAACTGGCTCTACATGTAGGTATTGTGATATAAACCGAGTCTGTTCTACAGTTTCTCGTTAGGCTGAATGAATAACCGACTCTAAATGTAGGTATTGTGATATAAACCGAGTCTGTTCTACAGTTTCTCATTAGGCTGAATGAATAACCGACTCTAAATGTAGGTATTGTGATATAAACCGAGTCCGTTCTACAGTTTCTCATTAGGCTGAATGAATAACCGACTCTAAATGTAGGTATTGTGATATAAACCGAGTCTGTTCTACAGTTTCTCGTTAGGCTGAATGAATAACCGACTCTAAATGTAGGTATTGTGATATAAACCGAGTCTGTTCTACAGTTTCTCATTAGGCTGAATGAATAACCGACTCTAAATGTAGGTATTGTGATATAAACCGAGTCTGTTCTACAGTTTCTCATTAGACTGAATGAATAACTGGCTCTACATGTAGGTATTGTGATATAAACCGAGTCTGTTCTACAGTTTCTCATTAGACTGAATGAATAACTGGCTCTACATGTAGGTATTGTGATATAAACCGAGTCTGTTCTACAGTTTCTCATTAGACTGAATGAATAACTGGCTCTACATGTAGGTATTGTGATATAAACAGTCTGTTTTACAGTTTACAGGCTGTTTCTGGGCTGGTCTTTTGATGTCAGTGCGACTGCATACAATACTTTGCACTTAGATTTATCTCATCTTGATGATTTGGCAAACCGCAGGCTAATGAAGCCACACACACACACACACACGCACACACACCTTTCAAAGGGTGGATGAGGGCCAGGTTTCCTTTCAGCCACTCTGTCAATTTGGCGCCTTGCCCTCGCCTGTACTCCGGCTCTGAGAGTGAGAGTAATGTCTGATGATTGAATACGCGCTCCCTCTCACCTTCACTGTGAATCAGATGACAGTGAAATTTTTCCTCTTATGATTTTTATGCTGATATACTGCGTCGCTCCGCTTTATTTTATTTGTTTTATGCTCTTAGCTAAGCACAGGGCAGTCAGCGGCAGCTAGTTGTACCAGATATATAACACCCAGCTCATATTCCAGGCCCCAGCTGCGGTCAGCCCAGGAACCCAATAGATCTGTCCCGGCTCCACCCACATATAAGATTGCTCCGCAGTTACTTGGAACATTGGAAAACTTCCCATTCAACTTAATGAGAAAGTGTAGAAGTCGGTTTTATCATAACAGCTACGTTTGGATGACTTTGCTCATTTCGGATGACTTTTATTTTGTATTTGTGTGAAAGGTCACACTATTAAGATACTTAGAGGGGCCAGTCAACAACTGGCTTGACCATATTAATACAGTCGGATGGCACATATTGTCTTGCTTTATTATTTATTCATTTTTTTTAGTTGCCATAATTGTGGTTTACAACCGTGTGCAAAAGTTTTGGCACCCTCGGTCAAATGTACATTTTTATGATATATATATATATTTTTTTTTTTTTTTAAATGAGTGAACGCACCTCCACAGAGAGCACTCCTCCATACTTTAATGCATGACTACTTTTCATTTGCTGAATTAAATGTACTGGAAAATAGTATAAAATGCAGCCTGAGCAAAAGTTTTAGCACCTTCTTGTATTGTAGATTTCTCTTTGGGACAAACACGTGCACTCTTAACAAAAGAACATGCCTCTTCAAGGGTTCTGTACCAAACACAGTGGTTCAATATACACCCGTGAACACTCGAGGAACCATTTGCCTGCTTCAGTGGTTCTGTGCACGGTGAAATGGTTCTTCGGATTATTGGAGAGTGTGTTTTGTCCTGTTACCATTATGATGCCAAGCTTGTAACCATAGAAGATCCTTTTTTCGAAAAGGTTTTATTTATACCATGTGCCCTTGTAACCACCGGGAACACAGTAGCAACTACCTAGCAACCATGTGAAATACCATTGCGACCAGTTTTCAACACCTTAGAAACCAATAAGAATGCCATTCTTACAAAAATGGTCCTTCAAGGGTTCTTTGGTAAAGACAATGGTTCTGTGTGGAGCCATGAACATTCAAAGAACCATAGCATCTTCTTATATTGTAGACTTTCACACTGGGACATACATGCTACGTACACTTTAAAAAAAAGGATGGTTCTTCAAGGGTTCTGTACTAAATACAGTGGTTCTATATACCATGAAAACTCAAACAAGCACTTGCATGTTTAAATGGTTCTGTGCTTGGTGAAATGGTTTTCCAGATTATTGAAAGGTGTGTTGTGTATGGCTCTATATGGCACCAAAAACAGTCCTGCTACTGTTAGGATATCAATGATATCTTGTAACAACAGAAGAACTTCAAGGTGCTATCAAAAAGGTGCTATATAGAACCAATTCTACGCCATTTTCAAAAAACTTTCTCTATAGAACCATATTCAGCACATTCTTCATTAATCTGAACAACCATTTCACAATGCATAGCAATGCAAAGAACCATTTAGGCTTGCAAATGGTTCTTTGAGAGTTTGTGGTTCTATGTTTCTATGTAGACGTTATATATATATATATATATATATATATATATATATATTTGTATATGTATGTATATATATTTGTATATGTATATATGCAAAACTACTGTTTATTTACTGAATTTCATATACTGAAAAATATAAGTTGTATGTTTTTCCCCCAAAATTTCAGCAATTAAATAAAATTATGAACTTAAATTTAGTA
>NC_051232.1:5617189-5632189 GCF_015220715.1 Pygocentrus nattereri | reverse complement strand
CCCACAATGTGGACATTCACCATAAGTTCGTAAGGCAGCGATGCCTTTTTTCATAAAGTCTCGTTATCTGCTCAAGTGCTTTGCTCTTTACTCAAAAATGCATGAAGCTGAAGCTGATGCTGCTGTGTGTGTGTGTGTGTGTGTGTGTGTGTGTGTGTGTGTGTGTGTGTGTGTGTGTGTGTGTGTGTGTGTCAGAGCCCTGCAGCACTGCTGGGTATTTTAGAAAAAGGAAAGTGCATGAACCCTGAATCCTGGAACAAACAGCTTTCAGCGGTGGCAGGCAGCGTCTCTGCCGGAGCGTGTAATGTTTACCGCTGTTTTCGTGTTTAAGAGAATGCCACCAACCTTTTCTACCCCACCACCCCACCCACACCCCCCCCCCCCTGGTTCCCCATCGGTCCGCGGCTATGAGACATCAGCACGCGGCTGCTCCTTTGATTGACAGGCCGGTGGGAAGTAGGGCTTGTCAGCATGAGACACTCCGCCAGCCACCGAAACCGTTAGCACAGCTGCTGTCACCGCTAACACTTCAGACAAGCCTGGGGAGGGTGCAGGGTGACCTGGGAAATGTAGTTCAAGCGTCGTGTCAGCTAGCGTAGCCTTAGTCCTCGTCACGGCGCGTTTGAAGTCGTCGTTTCGAGG
The DNA here is from genome assembly GCF_015220715.1 of Pygocentrus nattereri. Taxonomy (NCBI): domain Eukaryota; kingdom Metazoa; phylum Chordata; class Actinopteri; order Characiformes; family Serrasalmidae; genus Pygocentrus; species Pygocentrus nattereri. The sequence continues at coordinate 5,631,547 of NC_051232.1, read as the reverse complement.
GCCTCCGCACTCAGACTCCTCAGACTTGTGTTGCTTTGTGCTTTTGTTTGGGAGATTAGCATGCTAACAACAGTGCCACACTAGTGCCTTTCGCATTAGCATTTCTTTTTTTAGCGCTCTTCTTGCTTCGTCCCTAAACAGGCTCTGAAATAACAGCCTAATTAGCTTCCCCAGGTAGCAGGAGGGGAACACTCGGCGCTGTCTGGCTTCTCGTCAACACACACGCTGTGCCGAGAGCTCAGATGAAGCAGCATGCAAGAGTGGCTTCGGGGAAGAGATGTGCAAGAAGTCAATAAAACCAGCGCCTCTGGCACAGACACTCCACAAAAGAAAAGAAAGGCGGATTCCTAATGAACGGTGCTGAGGGGCCGACTTTCAAGGTGTTAGCACAGAGATTGGTTGATCCAGTCCTGGAGGGCCAGCGCACTCCATAGTTGGTGTTTTCTCTACTCAAGGACTGGCCTGGAATTACTCAAACTTGCGGGAGATTCATCGAGTGTCAAGACCTGGAGAGGATTCTTCTAGCCAGTGTAAACTCAGTTTGCTGTGATTTTACACACGTCCGGTGTAAATATCCACACACAATGTCCCTTGACTTTGTTGTATATAATGAACATAAACATATACATTCGTAAGCATATACAATGAAATGTTAGCACTTTCATGCAAAGCCATCATCAGCAATTATGGCTTTGAGAAGTCTACAATAAGACGTAATTAGCTTTTTGCAGCAATGTATTTCACTTTTGCTTCGTTCCTCTTGGCAAACCATCTTTAACTCCTTAAGGTTTCGAGGGTTCCTCTGATGGACAGTTTCAAAAACCTGCTTAATTTTAAATGGGACTCCAATCAGGAGGCTGGTTAGGCCATAGAACTCCTGCACCTTCTCTAATAACCAGCCTTGAGTTATTTTGGCTGTATGTTTGGAGTCATGGTTTTGTTGAATTATCTATATTCTGCTCTTTCTTGGCCATTAAGATTAAACTGTCGTCTAATATCTCCTGGTACAACTATGTGACGCAATTGCAGCTCATCACAATACTCCCACCTTCATGCTTCACCGTGTGCTCTTGTGACCATACATTTACGGCATTTAGCAACTGTTACAATCCAGAATGACTTAGAATTTCAGTCGTTTTTCTCCAAATTTTCTGTGTCAAGTTCAAGTTCTAACCACTAATTAGGACTCCCCGAGTCATACAACACCACCGGATCGAGTAGGGCGAAAGCTAACACAGGTTTCCTTTGAGACCTGTGAAGCACCACTGCGTCTTTTCAAACTACCAGAAATGCAACGTAGATGCACAGCTGAATGCATTTGGAGCAATTCTACCCACCCAGAGAGCGAGGCTAATTGTGGTCTATTGGAATCCCAGCCATGGTAAGTGAAGGTAGCGTTAGGAGTCTTGCCCAAGGTCTTGGTCAAGGTCTTATTGGGATAGAGTACCAAGATTACTTGCCCAGGTGCGGGGGATCGAACACCAGTCTAAAGTGTGGTGTGGTGTGGTGTAGTCAACCCTTCTTTCTCCAAACAAGACATTTTAGTTTTGTCTGACCTGAGTTCATTGTTCTGAAACTGTTCTCATTTGTCTAAAATGCTCATGTGCAAATTTAAGACATACATTTCTGCCTCCTTTTTAGCAAACGAGCTTTGCATGTGGTGTAGGAACATAGACTACTGAGGTGCAGTACATTGCTTATTGTTCTCTGTCTAACTGTTGTACCAAGTCTGAGAGAAGTCTTGCTTGGTGCACCTGCCCAGAGAGGATTAGTTGTGATTCCATTAACTTTTTCGTTGCATATTATTGAACAAGTAGTCTTGACAGGGATCTTTGTGATGGCTCTGTTGCTGCTTCCATTCAAGTGTTGTTTAATAATACTGCTTCTGGGAATGTCAGGAGGTTCCTTCACCTTGGATTGAATCTCCACTTCTAAACATGGATGTGGAAGGTTTTCTAAGATAGGGGTACTGAATGTTTTAGCAGCAAATACTATGATTTTTTTTTTTCTGTGGTTGTTATTTGAATTGTTTGGATACTTTACATCAAGGGTGATGAACTGTGAGCCTGGATGGCTGGCGTCCAGCATATTTAGCGATTTGGCAATTAACCTGACAGTTAATTACTGAATCAGATTCTTTTGACTAGGAAACTCCCCAGACTGTGCTGGACCTCAGCCCTAAAGGAGTTGCTTGATTGTGGCAACACAGAAATGCATAAATGACTGACACAGTAACTGCTGATGCACACCTTACTCTCTCTTGCTGGACGAACCCAAGCATCGGCTAATTAGATGATTGATATATGACATGGAACCACCTCCAATATCTACACACACATCTAGCGGGAGGTTTTTACTATGGTTGGGAAAGGGAGGTAACTATGTTGGCTGAAGATTTCGGTTTTTTAGAACAATATCACACCACATCAGGGCACAGAACAAGAGCACCGGCTTATGCTTTAGCAACATGCTCCTAAAGTGCATAATTGGCACGGGAAGCAATGCACTTTATTAATTTATTAACATTAATTTACATGCATAAACAACACAAAATAAAAATACATCCTCAACCCTACAAAAAGCACACATGGGTCTTTGCGATGCTCAGAATGGTTTAAAGTTTTCTCATTTTTGTGTGTTCTTTTTAAGTAGTTGCCATTAATTGATCCAGAAATCTGAGGGTACTGCAGCCCCCTCAGCACTCCCAACCTTCCTATTTCCTCTAACTCTGCCCACTTATAAGTTATCTTGTTCACCTGTGTCTTGTTTGTAACACTAGCCAGTAATTGTTCCTAGGTGTTTCTTCTTTGCTGGGTAGTTTTGTTCTATATTCCTGGTTTCTTGTTGCCTTTTTGGAACATTCACTTGCTCTGATCTGAACAGCCTGTCCGTTTGTTGTTTTTCAGGTTAGCTTCAAGGTCTCTGGGTTTTTAGTTTCATTCCTTTGGCTAGTCTTTTGCTTTGTTTAGTGCTTTGCGCTCCTTTGTTCTCAATATGGTTTACAATAAAATTACTGGCACTTGCATCCTGCTCCCTCATTTCCCTCGTCAGATGTTAAGCAATAACAAAAAAATTGGCAAAAATATAGCTTTTTTTTCTTCTTCTCAAAACAAGACTGTACACGACAACTTTTCATCAAATTCAAACAGTAAAAACAGTCTCTTCTTCTGCGTGCAATCAGAAATGTGGTGTAGATTGAAGGTTTAGAATCTGCACTTTCCAGACAGTTACTCTGCTTGTTTTAATGAGCTGTGACTGAAAAATAATTAAAGAAAAATACCACATGCTTTGTTATTGCTGGCGGGCTAAGTTCTTAAGCTCCTTTCTCGTGTTTGGCAAAACCTCCTACAGATTGAGAGCAAGTCAGGTGGACATCCTTTGGGTTTCATTCATCTACACATTCCTGTAGTCCAAATGGATTTTGGAAAAATCCCAGCCGGCTGACGAAGGATTTCTGCCAGCTTAGAGAGGCTCTTTTTCTTGAGCAAAGCTATCCTAACCGCACTGCTCAGATCGACTGTAACTCAGTTTGGCCCCATAGGAAGTTGTCAGATGGGACACCTTCTGGTAGAAGTCATTCTGTTGTCCTAATTTAGAATCTCCCGCATTCAGATATCTTAATCAAGTGAAAGCTTGTCTCAGACCATGAAAAATGGTGCTAATCAAGAATCTCGCTTAAGGTTTACTGAGACTTTACTCTGTACTGCTGGAGGACAAGATGCATTTCTACAGAAAGCTCAGCTTCCTTTGCATCTTCTTCATCAAGTTGATTTAAGAGTCATGTTTTCGACCCAAACTTAGTCAGAATAGACTGAAAGTTTTACTGTTTTGGGCAAATTGAAGAACCCTATTTATCTTCATCTATCAACAAACAGTTAAGTTAAATAACTCAGATATGTTGATAATTTATTTTTCATTGTCGAGGCTCCAAACCTCACCAACTGTTGCAGCTTTGTTTCTCTTCGTCTTGCGGAAGACGAAACGGAACAGAAGGAATCGGCTGCACCTGTCTTCCCCAAGCCCTCCTTGCTAATGCATGTTTTCCCAGCTGTTGATTTCGCTGTTCGCTTCACTGCGATTTCATGTCTGAAACGTGCCACAACACACAGCCATTGAGGACGTGAAGCTGTCTTGTCCATTCCCATCATCTGCTCTCGAGTGAGGGAACGGCGCTGCGGGGGAGCGGCGGGTGTTCAGCTGCATAATATTTTAACCATCATGCTGATCATGCGGAAAAATGCAACGCAGTTATGGGAGCCTATGCTGTGATTTACAGCAGGGGTTCTCAGCTTCAGTGCTGGGGACCCGGCCACCCACGGGCAGTTTTGAATATTCTCTGCTCCCAGCACACTAATCCAACTCAAGAAGGGCTGGATAATCACCTGAGGAGTTGGATCAGGTGTGTTGGGGTAGGGAATTTGACCCTGAGTGCTATATTGATCTCAGACGTACTAAAAAAGGCTAAGCATTAAAAATGGACTGAATGCTAAAGGGAGTTACTATGTAGTATACATGGCAATAACTCCAGATGCATGGACCCACTGGCCACAGGTGTAGGTTAAACTTAGTTCTGTTATCATTGCTGGGGCCAGTCATGGGCTGAAGGCTAGGGAACCAGCCCTATGACTGGAAGGTCACGGATTCAATCCCCCTGAGCCGTACATGACTGAAGTGCCCTTGAGCAATGCACCTAACCCCTAACTGATTTCCGGGCACTGTGGATAGGGCTGCTCACCGCTCTGGGCCACCCCTGATGAGTGCATTCTCTAGTGTGTATGTGATGTTTCACTGCATGGATGGGTTAAATGCAGAGATTACATTTTCCTACTGTAGGACTAATAAGGGTCACTTAACTAACTTAACTTAATGCTTTTACATTTTACACACCCTATAAATTCCCCGTTCTCCTTTCAGTTACCCCTGACAGCCCCAATATGCAGACCAGTGGGTCCACAGGTCTGGAGTTGATTTGTAGGGTAAACTTGGTTCCGCTGTCATTGCTGACTCTTCTGATCGCACTTGTCTAATTTGCTTCAGTCTTCCTTCTTGACTCCAGGAAGACTGATGTTTTCTTCAACCAGGCTCGATAACTTCATGTCACTTCTTCCATCGCTTGTCAGACTCTGGCATTTCAAACTACAAACCCTAGCCTTCAAATCAGGGAGCCTATTCAATCTAGTAGACAGGTGCGCTAATTAAAAATGGAAATGGGTTGATTGGGACCGAGTTGGCATCCTTGAAGCGTCCTTAACAGCCCTGGCAACTTCAATAAGGACACTAGTTTTGCAGATTGAACCTTCAGAGGTATGAAGTTACTACCTTGTGTTTCCACTCACAGCCCACTTTATGAGCTCCATTTACCTAAAGATCCACCGTATCAGTGCACGATTACAGGACATATACAAGTGGTCATGAGCCCTTGTCCTGGTGATCTGCTTTGCGCCAGAGTGAAGCCCCTACCAATGTAACGTGCATCTAATCCAGCCTGTCAGAAGCTTCCATTTTAAATGAAGTCAAGTCTATTAATTAACTGGTGCAGGTTTGGCAGATTGAGGTTGGAACTGGACTAGGAAGGTAGTCACCAGTACCTGGTGACCACTGCTGTAGCCCATTTGTTGCTGCACAATTCACCAGCTGCCCTCTATCCCATCCATCATTGGTCAGTTTCGATCAACTTGGTGCACTGTTGAGGGGGTATTATTTGGGTAGGGACTATTCTCAACATAGCAGCAACTCTGTGGTCAGACTGGCCACTGATGGGGCTGGGATATGGCCAAGGGTGCAAATTTGGTCTACAAGTGGGGGGACCAACATCAGGAACTTATAGCTTATGTACAGTAACTCAAATAGAAAACTAGGTAAACAAAATGCATGTACAATTATATTTATCATATAGGTATTTAATGATTTGTTTGTCAATATTAATACAAATAATTTTATTAACAATATTAATTGGAATACTAATGATATACATGCATTGAATATAGAAATATGATTCACATGTGGTTATAAATACTTTAGCAAAACACTCCAAAACATGACAAAAAAAAGGTCCTGGTTTCTTTTTGCTGTTACCGTGTACAACTAAACAAAACACCACATTTTTACCTTACTTAGAGTTTCAGAATGCATTTGACAGCTATATAATAACTGATAACTGCCACTCTTTTTTTTTATCAATTATTTATTTATTTTCATTATTATAATATACATTACAGCATAAAATCAAGAATAACTGGCCACTCTTGAAACTCTGCTATTTACTTTGTTCTGCAATCTCCAAAAGTATCTCATGTAATCTCAGAAAGTGTGAAGGTGACATGACTTCAGCCACCATAACCTCCCAAAACCCAAACCCCCCACCCCCAATTTGCATCAAGAGAGGAGCTACAGACTCTGTACAAAAATCTGTACAATGTAGGTGTTTGCAACAAACTGGACAGGGAGTGTAAATCCCAATTAGCTAATGAAGTCTGGAGTTGGACAAGCCAGGGTCAACAGTAGTAGAGTGGTTCCAAGTCCCAGTGCTGGCAATGCACCGCTAGCTCTAATTTTATGTTTTCCCTGAGTCAACTCATAAAGGGCTTGATAATTAGCTGAGTTGAATCAGGTGTGTTAGAGCAGGAAAAACACTGGGCTTTCAATCCCCAGCAGTGGTAATGGCCTCAGGTAGGGATCTGTCAGAAGCTTGGTTTGATCCCGGCCTGTGCCGCATGCGCAACACCTCAGCCTCTCCAGTGCAATGATGAGCCAGCCAGGAGGCCGATACCTGCGGCTGCGAAGTGCTGGAGCTTGTTCAGGGATGGCGGCGTTTAATTAGCTGCAAATCTTCCACTGTCTGCCGCCCCGCATTAAATTACGTCTCTGGCTGCTATGACCTTTTTAAATGATGTATCGATTTGTTAATACAGCTTAGCATTAGCACCCGGGTGCTGCGCATGTCGACGGCACGGAATTGAAGTAATATCGCGGCGGTATTGATTCAGAGAAAACACAGAAGACTGTGATATTTTCCAGCCCTATTTGCTTTGTGTAGGGGATTTCGTCACTCCTGCTGAGCACACACACACACACACACACACACACACACACACACACACACACACACACACACTTTTGTAATTCTAATTGAAAAGCCTTTGACTGCTTTGAGCGCAAACATTCAGAACAGTGACAAACAGTGCGATTTTAAGGATATCAATTTGGGAAGCCCGTGATCCATCTTTCTTAATGAATTATGACCATATTTTATTACTTTCTAGGGAATTTTAACCCTTTATACTGCAAGGGCTTATGAGGATACAAAATCCAGCTGCCCAGTCTGGAATTTATACAACTTTATGAGCAGTTATGAGATAATTTATAGTAGCTACTGAAAAATCTACCAGTAAATAAGCCGGCAGTTTAACGTGTTATATGGACAAAAGGATGTGGACAACCACAGTTGTTTACTCATTGCTAACAGGTGTATGAAATCAATCACAGAGCCTTGTAATCTCCCAGACAAACATGGGAAGTAAAAGGAGTTGTACTGTAGAGCTTGGTGACTTTAGCACCGTCATAGGATTCAACCTTTGCTGCTTGTGAAATTTTTGCCCTGCTAGGTCTGCCCTGGTCACCTGTGCAAGTGCATAAGTGCTATTATTTTGAAATGGAAGCATCCAGAGCGACAGCAGCTCAGTTACGAAGCAGTAGACCCCAAAATCGCAGAGAAGGGCTGCCGAGTGCTAAAGTGTATTTAAAATGTGCCATTTTAAAATTTAAAAAGTTCCACATTGTGTCTGGAAGCAACCTCAACACAAGAACTGCGTGTTAGGAGGTTCACGTAATGGGTTCCCATGGCCGAGCAGCTGCACACAAGCCTAAGATCAAAATGCACCATGCCAAGTGTTAGCCAGAGTGGTGTAACGTGCTGCCACTGGACTCTGGACTAGAGAAAAGTTGTTCTCTGGACTGAGGAATCACACTTCACTATCTGGCAGTCTATTACACAGTATACACAGTGCCAACAGTAAAGTTTGGTGGAGGAGGAATAATGAGCTGGGGCTGTTTTTTAGACTTGTGCCCCTCAGTTATAGTGAAAAATGATATTAGTGCTACAGCGTACAAAGACATTTCAGGCAGTTCTACACTATATAGATACTCCTAACTTTGTGGTAACAATTTGATGAAGACCCTTTTCCCGTTCCAGCATGACTGTGTTGGTCTGAGGAATTCCAGTGGCCCACACAGAGTCCTGACCTCAACCCACTGGACACCTTAAGGATGAGATGGAACGGCAATTGCAAGTCAGGTTTTTCTTGTCCAACCTCACAAATGCTTTTTTAACTGAATGGGCACAAATTTCCACAGACACACTTCAAAGTCTTGTGGAAAGCTTCCTAGCACAACGGAGGCTGTTATAGCCACAAAGGGGAGCATGTTGGGCCACATTAATGCCTATAGCTTAAGAATGGGACATGCAACAATCTTATGTAGATGTGATGGTCAGACATCCATATACTTTTGGCCATAAAGTGTATTTTGCACATTTGTTTCATAGGTTTTCCTTTCAGTGGCACTTTTTTATTTCTGGGAAAAAGCCAGTTTTGATGGTTGTGGCTATAAGAATTGTGGTTTTTGGAATCTGACCTAATGCTATCAAGTACAGTGGAAGAGAGCGTGTGGTGCGGTTTGGGACACAGCCAGAATCTATTTCACCCTTATTAGAAGGGCCTGGGGTGCCACAAATCTCGGTTCCCCACTGCTACTGAATGTACAGCTTAGAATGACCTGCACATCACTGGCCTCAAACCATATGTCTGATACGGAGGCAACTGATATCCCCACAGTCCACCATGACCTCTGCCTTAACTAGTACAAATCATGACTACACGTTTATGATTTTAGCATGTGTGTTCTTTATTTCCCCGCAACCCTGAGGGAGAAGCAAAGTCTTTTACTCTTCTAGAAGTAAAACATTAGACAAAAGAGACAAAAATAAGGACAATTTCTTTGTATTTTACTCTAGCTAAATGCTGCTATGCAAAACCTTAACTAATTTAAACAATAAAACAAGAGACGATCCATTGCCTTTGACAGAATCAGTCATAAAGTCACTCATGATAATGCACAGCATCAAGAGTTCTTTCACTTTTACACAACTGTTCTCCAAAATAAATGAAAAAGTAAAGCAAAGAGCCCAAAACATTCTGTCAAATGTACTTTAATGTGGGAAAATCCTTCCACCAAATATTACTTCCCATGGAAGCTCTTCAAACATGAAATATAATTGAGCGGAGACACCAGTTGTGCACAGTGTACAGTCCAGGTTAGCCGAATGGAGCCATAAAACTCACAATAACAGGTTCAGATTGGCTTTTTAATATGTTCCAGATGAATGTGGTTTTGTTCCAGTCAGTCTGTAAAGCACTACATCTCGTCTGCCAAATTGTTTTCTTTTCCATCGGTACAGACCTGTGGGCACACTCTTCTTCAGAATCTGACCAAATGGGCTGCAGGTCAAATACCATCTAATGGGTCTATTTTCTGTTTTGGAATCTGCTAAAGTAGAAACTTAATAAGAATAATGTGAAGGGATGGTTACTTGGCAACCAGGGCTAAGAAGAGTGCTACAGTTCTAAAGAAAAATAATGTTTTTCAACCAATCAGATTGTCAATCACGATACGCATGTATAGGACACATTTTTTTTCTTTGTAAGATGCAGAATTGCAGTGATGCCTCTTTTATAAAACAAAACAAACAAAAAAAACTTGTTTTATTGTGGTTGTTTCAGGCTTGTCATGCTTCATATTAAATCAAATGAAATGGGAGTGTAACTTAACCAACTCCAGAGGGACGCCAAAAACTCTATAGTGACAAAATTAGCCTTATTGATGGCCTGGTGCCACACAACCTCACAATGAGTGGAGTAAATGATCTGGACCAGCTAGCATTACTTTATCACAGACTTTGTCCCTGCTGGTGATAGACTGAAGAGCTTTTTTCCCCTAGGCTAGAATTTTTGTCATTCAAAGCCCATGTACAGTTTATAAATGGTTAATTTTTTCAGCCTTGGGCAGGTTAACTCTGTTACCTAACTTACTGCCATGTTTCACTCAGCCACTGGCAGATTTACCTCAGTTACTGCCGTATTTCACTCAGCCACTGATTTATTTACCTTAGTTACTGCCGTATTTCACTCAGCCACTGATTTATTTACCTTAGTTACTGCCGTATTTCACTCAGCCACTGATTTATTTACCTTAGTTACTGCCGTATTTCACTCAGCCACTGATTTATTTACCTTAGTTACTGCCGTATTTCACTCAGCCACTGATTTATTTACCTTAGTTACTGCCGTATTTCACTCAGCCACTGGTAGATTTACCTCAGTTACTGCCGTATTTCACTCAGCCACTGGTAGATTTACCTCAGTTACTGCCGTATTTCACTCAGCCACTGATTTATTTACCTTAGTTACTGCCGTATTTCACTCAGCCACTGATTTATTTACCTCAGTTACTGCCGTATTTCACTCAGCCACTGGCAGATTTACCTCAGTTACTGCCGTATTTCACTCAGCCACTGGTAGATTTACCTCAGTTACTGCCGTATTTCACTCAGCCACTGATTTATTTACCTTAGTTACTGCCGTATTTCACTCAGCCACTGATTTATTTACCTCAGTTACTGCCGTATTTCACTCAGCCACTGGCAGATTTACCTCAGTTACTGCTGTATTTCACTCAGCCACTGGCAGATTTACCTCAGTTACTGCCGTATTTCACTCAGCCACTGATTTATTTACCTTAGTTACTGCCGTATTTCACTCAGCCACTGGCAGATTTACCTCAGTTACTGCCGTATTTCACTCAGCCACTGGCAGATTTACCTCAGTTACTGCCGTATTTCACTCAGCCACTGGCAGATTTACCTCACTTACTGCCGTATTTCACTCAGCCACTGGCAGATTTACCTCAGTTACTGCCGTATTTCACTCAGCCACTGATTTATTTACCTCAGTTACTGCCGTATTTCACTCAGCCACTGGTAGATTTACCTGTTACTCACTCAGCCACTGGCATGTTGAACCAAAAAGGATTTATGCATCTTTTTATTAAACTCAGTTAACTTATGTCTTTCATTCAGTTTTGCTGTATTCAAGTGATTCCACTGCAGGTAGCCTTTTAGCAAACATTACTTGACTGGCTGTTTTACAAACTAATGACACTATTGCTGTACAGTACCAAATTAACCCCCACAAAATCCATATTAGATCACACATATCACATTTATGGTGAAGAGGCTGTCAACTTAAAGTAGCTTTGAAGAGGCAGGTAAATGATAATCATCTAGCAGCTCAGCTAACATTAGTAGATCAATCATAACCTCTTAAAACGGCTAATTACATACTAAGTTGATCAGTGGTGGTAGTATCACTGCACACCTCACCACAGTGCTGAGATTTACCTCATACTCTAAAAAGTCTTATCTCAATTTTCCGTTCCACCTTAAATGGTGCAGCAGTTACATCGTGGCACCCATGAGGCATTTGTGTTAGTTAGCAGGTTTCAAACATGGCATAACCACTAAAAGATGGTGAAAGATTTATTTCATTAAATCTTTATGACTACATCTCTAAAATCAGCTTGATGTTTATCTGCCCTCGCACTGCGATGCTGTATACATGCTGATTAACCAGGGCTGTGTCTAAACAGCTGATTAAACCTTCGTTTCGGATCTGTTCTAATTGGGACCATGAACACTCAAAGAACCATTTGCATATTTAAAGGGTTCTCTGCATGGTGAAAGTTCTTTAGATAGATGGATGGAGAACATATTGCATATGGTTCTGCAAAGAACTGTTCTGAAAACGGTTCTGTTTAGCACAAAAAAGGGTTCTTCTGTCGTGACAATGTCAAGCGTGTACCAACAGAAGATCCCTTTTTGATGCTATACAGAACCATATCTAACACATTCTCCATCAATCTGAAGAACCATTTCATGAAGCTTTCAAATGATACTTCAAGTATTCATGGTCTATATAGAACCATTGTCTTTGCTAAAGAATCCTTGATCTTTTTCAGGAGTGTAGGCTCATGAACACCTGCCAAAATGGAGGACCACCCATAAGACACTAGTATGATATCACATGTGCAATTATATGAAGTTTCAATTACTTTTTATCCACAATAGCCTCATAGCTCCAGAACAAAACCAGAGAGATGAACTTCAGACAGCAAACATGTCTTGGCTGATCAAGTAAGCTGAGGTTTTTAGGGGTAAAAATTCTTGGTTTGGGAACAGCAACTACCCCCCCCCCCCCCCACCCCCCACCATCTTCAAATGACACCTGGTCCCCGCAAAGAGCTAAATACACACTGGTACTAGCAACACACACACACACACTGTTTCTGTGCACTCAGCAGATGTAATCACGTTGATTGAAGGCTCAGGTGAGGTGGCAAGGCCGTTAGTGGGGTTACTTGGGGCGAAAAGGCCCTTTTACTCCCTTTTATTTATTTATTTATTTATTTGTTTATTTATTTTCACACCAAGCGAGGCCCCCAGAGCGGCCTGATGGATCTTTCAGTTGTCAGATCAATTTGAAAAATGCATTGAGATGGAGGTGGAGGAGAAGGGGGGTGGGGGGTGGGGGGAGGGCTCTAACAAGGCCTTTGAGGGAGAAAAAGAGAGGGAGAGTATTAGAGTAAAAGGTGAAACAGATAGAAAGGGGGTGAAAGAGAGAGAGAGAGAGAGAGAGAGAGAAGGAGATACATATCACACAACGTGGAGATGGAGAGAGACATAAGAGGAACAAATTGTGATTTGAAAGTCTGAAAAGACACAAGCAAAAGCAACCAGAGCTGAAACTGATGAACGGAGAATGAGTGGGAGAGGAGGGCAAAGGAGTGAGTGAGTGAGTGAGTGAGTGAGTGAGTGAGTGAGTGAGTGAGTGAGAGACAGAGAGAGAGAGAGAGAGAGAGAGAGTGAGAGGGATGGAGAGAGAGAGAGAGAAAGAGGGAGGGGAAGAGAGAGAGAGCGAGAGGGATGGAGAGAGAGACAGAGGGAGGGGGAGAGAGAGAGCGAGAGGGATGGAGATGGAGAGAGAGAGAGTGAGAGAGAGTGAGAGAGAGAGAGACAGAGAGAGAGAGAGAGAGAAAGAGAGGGATGGAGAGAGAGTGAGAGGGATGGAGAGAGAGAGAGAAAGAGGGAGGGGGAGAGAGACAGAGCGAGAGGGATGGAGAGAGAGACAGAGGGAGGCGGAGAGAGAGAGCGAGAGGGATGGAGAGAGAGACAGAGGGAGGGAGAGAGAGAGCGAGAGGGATGGAGATGGAGAGAGAGAGAGAGAGAGAGAGAGAGAGTGAGAGAGTGAGAGAGAGAGTGACCTGTTGCTCCTCTGTGTTCTAAGTGACTATCAGCTCTCCCAGCTGCCCACTCGCATTGATTCACTCACTATGAATATGTATGGATGGCGCTGAGCGTCAGAGGTCGGCCGGTTCACTGTGAGCACAGCAAGCCTGAGTCCTTCACTCGCTTCTGTGTGGAGATGATCTTTCGGTCTTTCGTAGATTTTTAGACTCTGACCAGTGTAGTCCATCCTTCAGAGCTTCGCTCACTGTAACTCGGCAACTGCTCACTAGGCACATGGTCAGTGTTTCTAATAAAGTGGCCAGTTTAGTGTAAGTACAAGGTTGGGGGTTTCTAATAAATTGGCCCATGAGTCGAAGTACAGGGTGGGTTTTTATTACAAAGGGGTCAGTTAATGAATACCTCCAGGCTGTTTATGGTCTTCTTGCTCTACTCGCATCCTGAAAATGTCTGAAAATGTCCGTCACAACATGAACACAAACGTAAAATCAGGTTTTTTTCTGATGTTCGTCACGTCTTTGGTTTGAATATAAAGGCAAAAGCTACAGGATGTTTTTTCCTTGAGAATGAATTCATATAAAACCGCATTAAGCTTTATTGTTGTCGTTGTTGCTGGCAGTAACTGCGGCGTATGAGGGATCATGTTCTGAATCATGTTAATTTTTAATGAAATACAGATCTGATTCAGTCACTTCAGTCTCCCTCCTAAAATGTTCCCTTTCCCTTGTCTGGGGGTCATGGGGGGGATTATTTAGCAGATTCATTTCAGTTCGTTATGTAGCCCAATAATGGACAGAGAATAATCGGAGTGTTATTAGGAAATAATTACAGAGAAAAGCCTGAATGTTCATCATCAGTGAAGAAAAGCACTGATTATTCACAGACTTTATTAACAAGGTCTATATTTATCACTGAATGGCTTAGAGTACCAATAAACAGTGAATGAACGAGTTAATGAATGAATAACCGACTACAATGAGCTCAAATTGATGAGTGAATCAAAT
>NC_051232.1:5597189-5612189 GCF_015220715.1 Pygocentrus nattereri | reverse complement strand
GGGAATAAAGGAGGGAAAAAAAGTGGTAGCAATTTGGGGGGAAAAAATAAAAAACAAAAATTAATAAAAGAAACATACAAAACGTAAAATAAAATAGAAAAAAGGAAAAGAGAAAAAAAAATTGTGTACCCTTTGAGAATGAATTGAGCTCTAGCTGTTTGTTATACCTGCCATATAAATTTAGTTGTGTGTGTGTGTGTGTGTGTGTGTGTGTGTGTGTGTGTGTGTGTGTGTGTGTGTTCACGCACCATAGGTAGGTCTAAAAGCCATTGGAAGTTAAGGTGGTTGTAGGACGCTGTTTAAGTGTTGACCATGTTTTTTTGTTGTTGTTGTTTTTGAGAGCTGCTGAGATTTTTTCCCATACTCCTTTGTCAGTACATCTTTCTGTTATAGCATGTCATGTAAAACCCCTCGGCTCTTTTAGGGCTCGTGAATGTACAAATATGTGGAATCTTCAATGGAAGTTCCTCTCAAAGACGATGCAGTGAACTGTGAATGTGTTACAGTCGGGAATAGTGTTTGACTATCATATGGCCGCTACTTGACGTCCCAGTGGTTGTGTTGTTATTTTACTAATAGATGAATTAATAATGCCTGTTAGTGTGAAACGATACAAATGCACAAAATTCCCTGAAGCGCAGAGATGGAGAGTTTTTCACATTGTGTAGGTGTTTACTTTGAATAGCTGCCTGTTCGGGGAAAAAAAAATAAATAGAAAAAAAAGCTTTGCCAGAAAACGCGAGCAAATGATTCACAGAGCACAACTGGCCCGGCCGTGATGACCGTCCCTCAAACCACAACAATCACTACAGATACAGATCAGCCTCACTACAGATACAGAGCCATTATTTACAATCCAGATAATGGCTTTGATTGAGATTATTCACAGTATGAGGATTTTTGCACGCGTTCAGCATCATATCTGGCATTTCTGGATCGCAGCATATTTTAACTTTGATTTCTGCTTCAATTTGTTGTAGGAACATGTTGTTCAAAGCGGACCCACATAGAGACACAGGGACTGTAATATATGCATAATCACTGGGTAACATATATAATAAATAATCCTCGAATCATGAATTCATGAGCAGCTTATTTCCATCCTCTAGAGTTAATATATAGAGTTGTGTGAAGTAAATGACATTATGCTGCTTTGCCTTTGCTGTGGTTGCCAAGGTTTTGCTGGTCCAGTTTCAGATGTACTTTCCTGTATCACTTTATTTTGAGATTGCCATTGATAGAACTGACATATTGGCGTTGTCAATGATGTTTTACATATGGCTTCAAAAAGCATCTTGCGGTGGTCTAAGCGATTCAACACTGAAGCACTGCTTTTTAAAAAAAAATGCTTATACATGTGCTAGAAAATAATATTTAATATTATTAGGGTTCTACAAGCTAAAGGTACTGGGATTCTCTTGTTGTTCATTTTATTTTATTGTTGTTGTTATTATGAATATTCAAATTGCCTTTTTTAATTAGCTCAAATGATGATGATGATGATGATGATGATGATGATGATGTTATTAACTAATAATTAATATTCCATGTTTATTAGGGGTCCAAGCACTGAAGTGCACTCAAATGCTGATAATAGGCAGTATCTCACAAAAGTGAGTACACCCTTCACATTTCTGCAAATATTTTATTTTATTTATTTTATTCAATACTATAGAAATGACACTTGGATATAACTTAAAGTGGTCAGTGTTCAGCTTGTATAGCAGTGCAGATTTACTGTCCTCTGAAAAGAATTCAACGCACAGCCTTTAATGTCTAGCGAGTCCACCTCGCAGTGAATGTGTCCAAATTGTGCTCAAAGTGTCCATATTTTGTGTGACCACCATTATTATCTAGCACTGCCTGAACCCTCTTGGGCATGGAATTCACCAGAGCTGCACAGGTTCTCCATGATGACCTCACAGAGGGGAGGGACTTCCTTCTGGGAAGATGGCCATGCAGACCGAGTTGATGCTGTGTGCGGCGTATGGTCTGAGCACTGATAGGCTGACCTCCCACTTCTTCAACCTCTGCAGCAATGCTGGCAGCACTCATACATCTATTTTTTGAAGCCAACCTCTGGACATGACACTGAACATGTGGACTCAGCTTCTTTGGTCGACCCTGGCGAGGCCTGTTCCGAGTGGAATCTGTCCTGGAAAACCGCTGTATGACCGTGGCCACCGTGCTATAGCTCAGTTTCAGGGTGCTGGCAATCTTCTTATAGCCTAGGCGTCTTTGTGTAAAGCAATTCTATTTCTCACATCCTCAGAGAGTTCTTCACCATGAGGTGCCATGTTAAATATCCAGTGGCCAGTAGGAGCGAATTGTACCCAAAACGCCAAATTTAACAGCCCCGCTCTCCATTCACACCTGGAACCTTGGAACTCTAATGAGTCACATGACACGAGGGAGGGACAACGACACAATTGGGCACAATTTGGACCTGTTCACTGTCAGGTGGACTCACTTGTGTTGCCAGGTATTTAGACATTAATGGCTGTGTGTTGAGTTCTTGTCAGAGGACAGTAAATCCGCACTGCTATACAAGCTGTACTGCTATACAATTATATCCAAGTTTCATTTCTATATTGTTGTCCCGTGAAAAGATAGAATAAAATATTTGCAGAAATGTGAGCGGTATACTCACTTTTGGGAGATACTGTATTATTATTAGTAGTAGTAGTAGTAGGAGGAGGAAGAATAATAGCAGTAGTAATATTAGTAGTAATAGCTATTCTAAAATTACCTTCAGTGCTTGGTCCCTAGTAATATGGTTACCATTGTGATAGATATTATTATTATTAGTAGTAGTGGTAGTTCAAACACTGAAAATACTGGATCTCTTGCATGTTTTATTAATATTATTATTTTTGTATTACTACTACATTATTATTAGAAGTCCAAGCCCCAAATCTGTTGTAATATTCCCCATCTGCTGCCATGGCGACCACAGCCATAATATGATAAACCTGTCAGGGGGTTCCATTTTTATCCATTTTCCTCCATTTCCTCCAAAAATGCTCCTCTTCCAGCTCAATTTGCGCTGTCGGTCAGGCCGCACTCTGCCGCCGACATCCAACAGGCCCCTGGGGCCAGACACGAATATGTATGCAAATGAGAATGTCATGTGACCCAGCTTACATTCTGTTTAGGTAGAGCAGACACAGAGAAATTCATTTCATAGGGGAGACAGAGAGTGAGACAGGGAGACATGAAGAGAGAGAGACAGAGAGAGTTAGAAATAGAGAGAGAGACAAAATGAGAGAAAGGGAGAGAGAGAGAGACAGAGAGAGAGAGAGAGAGAGAGAGAGAGAGACAACGAGAGAGAGAGACAACGAGAGAGAGAGAGAGAGAGACAGAGAGAGTTAGAAATAGAGAGAGAGACAAAATGAGAGAAAGGGAGAGAGAGAGAGAGAGAGACAACGAGAGAGAGAGACAACGAGAGAGAGAGACAGAGAGAGAGAGAGACAGAGAGAGAGAGAGGGGGGGGGGACGCTCTACTTAACCACACCCTCCATACCCCCACTTTACTGACCCCCCACATTACACAACTTATTTGTGTTTGTAAATATTGCAGATATCTTTTGTTTATTAATTAGTACGGTTCTAATTAGAAACAGTGCTAATAATAAGAATATGGTAATATTGTGATTATAATAGCCATATTAATTATCATTTTGTTTTCATTACTATTTTTTATTGTTCACCTCTACTGTTGCGATGTACCGCACAGTCCTGCTAATAAAGCTATTTTGAACTAAACTGAACTGAGAGAGTGTGAGAGAGAGAGAGAGAGAGAGAGAGAGAGAGACAGTTAGAATGAGAGAGAGAGAGAGAGAGAGAGAGAGAGAGAGAGAGAGAGAGAGAGAGAGAGAGAGACAGTTAGAATGAGAGAGAGAGAGAGAGAGAGAGAGAGAGAGTTAGAAAGAGAGAGAGAGAGAGAGAGAGAGAGTTAGAATGAGAGAGAGAGAGAGAGAGACACAGTTAGAAAGAGAGAGAGAGAGAGAGAGAGAGACACACAATTAGAAAGAGAGAGAGAGAGAGTTAGAAAGAGAGAGAGAGAGAGAGAGAGAGAGAGAGAGAGAGAGAGAGAGAGTGAGTTAGAATGAGAGAGAGAGAGGGGGAGAGAGAGAGTTAGAAAGAGAGAGAGAGAGAGAGTGAGTTAGAATGAGAGAGAGAGAGGGGGAGAGAGAGAGTTAGAAAGAGAGAGAGAGAGAGAGTGAGTTAGAATGAGAGAGAGAGAGGGGGATCGTTTCTTCCCGGCTGCAGGTTCCCAGGGCAGCTACTTTTTGTGCTTCAGTTAAATCCAGTCAGGCGGATTCATTTCGGCGTGAGAAGCGAAGGACTTCCACAGATATTAGACAAATCTCTCTCCACAGTGACAAATGTCAGAGACATGGCGGCAGAGAACTGAAGCGAACGCAGATCTACCTGGTAATTCCAGCCGGCTAAAGAATCCCTCGTTCGGAAAATTCCTCTGAGAGTTCCAGGTTATGGCGCTGTTGCTTGCTTGGTTCAGTTTATTCACATGAGATTTTCTACAACAGACATTTAGCACATCCACAAGCAAACCAATGGTTGAATACTCTCAATAATGACTAAGACTGTCTAACTAAGATATAATCATGAAAACAGCCTAGATCACTTGTCATGGTCCAAATAAGACGACATTGTTTTCATAGCACATCTGTGGTAAAGCACTGTTCAACAGTAGGAGTAGCATGAAGCTACCACAACAAAGAGCTAAGATAATCCTATGAAGTACTATGATACTACCATGTTAGTACTTCATAGTGTTATCTTAGTATTTCACAGCAGTGTCTTAGAACTTCATAGTGCAATTTTAGTAATTCGTAGGGTTAGTTTAGTACTTTGTGACGTTGACTTAGTACTTTGTGTTATCTTAGTACTTCAGTTACTTAAATATGTAATAGCATTATCTTAGAACTTCATAGTATTAGAACTTCATAGAGTTAGCTTAGTACTTATCTTTATACATCATACTGTTATCTTAATACTTTGCAGTGTTATCTTGGTGCTTTATAGGTTTATCTTAATACTTCAGTGTTATATTAGTGCTTTATAGCTTCATCTTAATAGTGCTCTCTTAATAGTTCAGTGTTATCAGTGTTATGTTTATAGCATTACCTTAGTACATCATAGTGTTATTTTAGTATTCTCTAGAATTATCTTAGTACTTCATATGGTTATCTTACTGCTTCATAGCATCGTCTTAGTGCTTCATAGTGTCATCACTTCATAGTGTTATCTTAGTATTTCAGTGTTATCTCTGTACTTCATAGCATAATCTTAGTGCTTTGTAATGTTATCTTAGTACTTCACAGCATTATGCTAATATGTCAGTGTTATCTCAGTACTTCATAGTGTTATCTCAGTACTTCATAGTACTCGCCTAGTACTTCGTAGTGTTATCTCAGTACTTCATAGTACTCGCCTAGTACTTCGTAGTGTTATCTCAGTACTTCATAGTGTTATCTCAGTACTTCATAGTACTCGCCTAGTACTTCGTAGTGTTATCTCAGTACTTCATAGTGTTATCTCAGTACTTCATAGTACTCGCCTAGTACTTCGTAGTGCTATCTCAGTACTTCATAGTGTTATCTCAGTACTTCATAGTACTCGCCTAGTACTTCGTAGTGTTATCTCAGTACTTCATAGTGTTATCTCAGTACTTCATAGTACTCGCCTAGTACTTCGTAGTGTTATCTTAGTTCTTCATAGTGTTATCTCAGTACTTCATAGTACTCGCCTAGTACTTCGTAGTGTTATCTCAGTACTTCATAGTGTTATCTCAGTACTTCATAGTACTCGCCTAGTACTTCGTAGTGTTATCTTAGTTCTTCATAGTGTTATCTCAGTACTTCATAGTACTCGCCTAGTACTTCATAGTGTTCTCAGTACTTCATAGTGTTCTCAGTACATCATAGTGTTATCTCAGTACTTCATAGCATTGTCTTCATAGATCATAGTCATATTTTATGCTACAAATTAGTAAGATACTGCTGTGAACCTCTAAGATAGCACTACAATGTACTATGATAATGCTATGAAGCATTACGATAATGTTATGAATTGCTAACAATGTAAAGAAGCAAAAATGTGTATTTTCCATTATGTTAGCTTCAACTGCAAGTATTAGATAAGATGGAGATTTTCCAGCAAAAGACAGAAATATCTCAAGCTCAAATAATTGATATTACTCACTGACGCCCTCTAGTGGTGTCATTACACCCAATAGAAGTCGTAACTTATGGTTTGTTAAAGTCGTAATATGTCTTACTACATGCTTTTGTGAGGTCCTGTATGTGTAACTTGTCTCACCATCAGTTATTCTCATTCTGTCATTGCTGAACCACGTTTTTTACATTTTGCAAGACTTTTTTTGATTTGTGTTTAATGAGAATTTCATTTATTTCAGAGCTTGTTTTTCTGAAAGTGCTGACTACTTTGTTCACATGGTGGATCTAAGCTCACTGCAGTTCATGCTGTACAGCAGTAAAAACATTTATTCTGAGACTGATTTATCCTCTGAAGCATAAAGCAAGTCTTGCCAAACTGTTCTGCTGTTGCTTTAAAGTTGAGAGCAAATTCTGTAACTTAGAATTGATAAAGATTTATTTCCTTTCATCTTAGCTGTTTGTGAACACTCAGTACTTAAACTCTATATTAGCTTCAGCTGCAAAACTGCATGTGTGATTGCAGTAACTGGCCACTTTATTAGAAACACCCACCTTGTACTTCCACTAACTGGCCACTATATTAGAAACACCCACCTTGTACTTCCACTAACTGGCCACTATATTAGAAAATTTTACCTACAACCCTAATTCCAATGAAGTTGGGACGTTGTGTAAAACATAAATAAAAACAGAATAGGATGATTTGGAAATCCTTTTCAACCTATATTCAATTGAATACACTACAAAGACAAGATATTTAATGTTCAAACAGATAAACTTTATTGTTTTCTGCAAATATTCACTCATTTTGAATTTGATGCCTGCAACACGTTCCAAAGAAGTTGGGACAGGGGCGTGTTTACCACTGTGTTACATCACCTTTCCTTTTAACACTCAATAAGTGTTTGGGAACTGAGGACACATTGTTGAAGCTTTGTAGGTGGAATTCTTTCCCATTCTTGCTTGATGTACAGCTTCAGCTGCTCAGCAGTCCGGGGTCTCCGTTGTCGTATTTTGTGCTTCATAATGCGCCACACATTTTCAATGGGAGACGGTCTGGACTGCAGGCAGGCCAGTCTAGTACCCGCACTCTTTTACTACGAAGCCACGCTGTTGTAACACGTGCAGAATGTGGCTTGGCATTGTCTTGTTGAAATAAGCAGGACGTCCCTGAAAAAGACGCTGCTTGGATGGCAGCAGATGTTGCTCCAAAACCTGTATGTACTCCCAAGTTCATTGGAATTGGGGTTGTAGAAAACCACCTAGAAAAGTATGGTTCCTGAAGGAAATGTGGAATGGTTGCAGATACTATGGAAGTCTACATGAGGAACAAAGGATGAAAAAATTACACATAGAGGAGTTTGGGTCAGTAAGGCCACTTTATTAGAAACGCCCACCTTGTACTTCCACTCACTGACCACTTTATTAGAAACGCCCACCTTGTACTTCCACTCACTGGCCACTTTATTAGAAACACCCACCTTGTACTCCAACTAATGGGCCACTTTATTAGAAACACCCACCTTGTACTTCTACTAAATAGCCACTTCGTTAGAAACACCGCCATGTACTTAAATTAACTGACCACTCTATTAGGAACACCCACCTACTAACTAGCCAGTTTAAAAAAAAAAAAAAAAAAAAACCTTGTGCTTCCACTAACTGGCCACTTCTTGTATTGATTTGCATCTCCATCTCTCTCTCCCTCTCTCTCTCTCTCTCTCTCTCTCTCTCTCTCTCTCTCTCTCTCTCTCTCTCTCTCTCTCTCTCTATCTCTCTCTCCCTCTCTCTCTCCCTCTCTCTCTCTCTCTCTCTGACTTTATCTGTCTTAAATTTCTTCACCATTCACTAGTTATGTCTGTTTGGAAACATCTGATGTTAATAACATGGTAATAGATAGGTAATAAAATGTAAGAAATATGTATTCAAATTGCAATTTCCTGACATGTTTTCCTGTAGCTGTGCATATATGCATATTTCAATCCACACATTTGTGTTTTCTCTCTTTCTCTCTCTCTTTTTCTTAATTGCCTTTTTTACATTTATTATTATTATTATTATTATTATTTTAATAATACATTTACTTCACATTTCATTACTTCTAAATATTCTAATAACAGCAATAACCATCGACTTCTGAGAGTAACCTTGGAATTACTGATGGCCAGTTATGTGAGGGGTCAGTTGTCATTGTCTCTGATGAATGGATCAAGATAAGTGGGCAGATTTTGTGGAAGTTGATGCAGTGTGTGAATGGACTCCCCTTGACCCGAGGCTCTAATGGTACAGTCCTGCTGTGAGTAATAATGGTGAGATCAGACGGACCGGTCCATCACTCAGAGGTCAGGGATGGAGGGGTGTAATGAGCACAGAGGCAAAAGCTAATGGCTCCGTCCCATTCATCACCGCACAGCGCTGAACTTCCTCCACTCATTTATCATAAATCACACTCGCTTACAGCTGCACTTTTCTCACTTTCTGAGCCTTTAAAAGCCTCTGAAAGTTCACTTTAAAGTCACATGTTTTGAAGTTGAAGAACATCCCTGAGCCAAACTGCTGTGAATCAGACTGTAGGGGGGTTATCTGTGTACCAAGGGATTTCTTTGTGTAAGTGAGTAATGCCTTGCTCACAATACAGGACTTTAAAAACCATAATGGTAACACTTTCTATGAATGTCATGCATGTAAGCATCTATAAACACATTTATAGCATCTTATAATGCATTCATAGGGCATCATTAGTGTGGCTATAAATATTTATAAAAAAGCAGTACACATTTATAGCCATGCTTATTATGCGTTATGAATTGTTAACAAAATGTATTATAAGCACTGTTCATAACACATTATAAGAGCTCATAAGCTGTATTTCTCCGCTCTAAGTAAAGGGAAGTGTACTGGACTAAAGCCTCCTCCAGGGTTAAGACTGAGGCTTCAAGTTGAAGTGTTTACTGAAGGATTTACTGAAACACTAAAACACAATAAAGCTCATTACAGGCTTCAAATGTCAGAGTTTAAACTAGAGCTGCCCTCAGTGTTTCACCCAATGTGGGAAAGTCAGTGTTCACCACTGTTAATGTGCACCACCGTTAGCCTGGCACTGACTTAACACTGCATATCCAATAGAACGGCAGCAGAAATCAGCACTACTGTACTGTAGTGTAGTGTAGGGTTACAGAGTGAAGGGTTCTAGTGTTTAATGTTAGAACCAGTGAGGGAACAAATTACAGTGACAGCGCTCGACTCTCTCACCTCTCCTCTCCAGGTCTTCACTCCACTTTACTCTCAAGTAAAATATTAGAAATCTCAAGTTAAACTTTGTATTTGTCTTTACACTCTCCAAGCTGGGACTGACTTCTTTGGCACTGGAAGTACATGTTATTAACACTACTTATAACGCACTATATTAACAATTCATAAGGTACAATAAACATGGCTATAAAGTGTAATTTAGTGGACTTAATTTTTTATAAATATTTATTACCACGTTTAGAATGCCTTATTAATGCATTATAACATGTTATAAATGTGTTTATAGATGCTTACAAACATGACACTCATTGAAAGTGTCACTTTACACCGATATTGTCGTCCTTGATTGTTTTTAGTCATCAACAAGACCAATGGCTTTGAGTTTCTCTACTTCTGTGTTTTCTCGTAAACTAAAGTGATGTTAGATCTCAACAAACATGGCAGATGACAGCAAGGCTACCGCCGTGCTGGTGGTGCGTTTGCCTGAGGTGGTTTGTCTCTCTGTGTTCAAGTTAGGCGAACCTACAGAGAGAAAGCTGATCACCAACCACATAAATGAGCTACAAAGAGTATCCATTCATCCAATTTTCCATTCGTTGGATGCACATCCAGCAGTAAAGTGAATGCACACCTGTTCACAGAATGTTAGGACCACGTCCAATCAGCTCTCCGACAGACGTAGTCAGAGATGTTTAAGCTTTAATTGTATTACTATCTTAAATGATCATTCACACTTCACTATAACACATTCAATATCATACAAACAGTTTTCCCAGAAACTATATAAATGATACCTTATGATTTATTAGCCACTTACTTAATGACTTATGAATAATTCAAAATTACTCTGAATCGTAGAAACTTAATCTTTAATTATAGTTTGTTAATAATGATTTACTTTAAATATTAAGTGCTTACTTAGTTGCATAACAACCAAACTAATAATAATAACTGATGGACTGTCTCTTGTGTTAAATGATTTAGTAGTTATGCACCATCTTTCTAATTAATGTTGCATAAGTGCTTCCTTAAAGCTTATTAAACATGGTTAAATGGTCAATTTAAACCTCAATTTGACTGTATTATTAAGCTAACTTGCCACTTTCAATGCTATCCCAGAACTACTACAGTTGCTGTGTTGTCCTAAATTTTCCAGTTCCCAATTTGTCACAAACTTCTGACTTCTGTCTTTTGTCTAAAACGTCCCACTTCTTCCCAAATTTCCCACTTTCTTAAAACATTCTCAGTTATGTCTTGGTCCCCGAACTTCCCACTTCCAGCTTCGTTCTAAATTCCAACTTTGTTCCAAACTTCCCAGTTCACACTTTTTGAAATAAAAGTTTTGTTATGAGTTTGTCCCAAACTTCGTGTTTCCCTCTTAGTCCCAAAAATCCCAGCTCCAACTTTGTCGTAAACATCCCAGTTCCCAAACTCTCCAAAACCTCACTCAAACTTCCCAGTTCCAACGTCATTCTCAAACTTCCTAGTTCCAACATTTTTGCAAAATTTCCTAGTTCTCACGCAATCCCAAACTTCCCAATTTCTACTTCAGCCAAATGTCTTTGATTCAACTTTGCTCCTAACCTCCCAGTTTCTACATTTTCATAAATTTCTTAGTTTTTCATCAATCTCAAACTTCCTAATTCCAACTTCATCCCAAACTTCCTGGTTTCAACTTTTCCCCTAAAACTCTCAGTTCTGAGTTTGTCTCAAACTTTCCAGTTCCCACTTTGTGCTTAACTTGCCTCAATCTTCTGTCATCCCAAATGTCACAGTTCTGAATTCATTCCAAATTGAGTTTGGACTTAATCTCCATACTTCCTATTTCTGACTTGATCCTAAACTTCCACTTATGACTTCATATCAAACTTGCTAGTTACAACTTTGTCCCAAAACCTCCCAATGCCAAATTCCTTCCAAACTTCTCAGCTCCAGCTTAGTCTTCCAGACTTCCCAGTTCCAATTAATTTACATAATTCCCAGTTCCCAAGATTAGAGTTTTCACTGAACTATCTCTATAAGGTTCAGATCGGGTTAGAAGCATTTAGCTATGCTCATACAGAACAATATGAAACTACTGTGTGTGTAAACATCATGAACCCGCTGACCTCTAAATCCATGCTGGACGGATTTCCAAAACACAATTCTACCAAACAAAGGAACACAGTAAAAGCACTTCAAGTGCGTTAGCATTTATGTGTAAGTGAGATTTATTGCAGTCAAAAGAAATCAAAAGTACTTCCAAGGTTAAAAACACTCCAGTGTAAGAATTTCCAGAAGCTTTTCAAAGCTCCACTTTCTTGTTTGAAAAGAAAAATTTAAACGCAGCTCAGTGGAAAAGCACTTTTACTGTGAAATCCTGTCATTTCTCTGCTATTGAAGCAGCAGTAGTGGTTCTCACAGTTCAGCGGGAAGCTGTATGTAGACTTGCTGTGTCAGTGTTTGGGATACAACACTTTCTTTATCTTTTAATTGATTCGATTTATTTGCATTCATTAAGCTGTATTTAAGCTTTGCTTCCATTGATGGACATCTTGATTTAATGTAACCAAGTGTCACAAGAAGATTAATAAAAATGATCAAAATATTGTAATAATGTTGTAAGAAGTAGATGTGTAAAATAACATAGCCTAGTAATTAACATAAAGTTACATAACAAAAATGATAAGAAAATAAAACAGGCCTTCAATAACAAACAAAAAATAAAGAAAAAAGTGAAAATAATTCAAACAAGCAGCTCAAACTGTGAACTGAAACAGTTACAAGCCAGTGAAAATCATTAGAAATGGAATATTTAGAAATTCCAGGAGAGTGAGTTGAGCTTTGGAGTATCCCATTTGATATTCTGGCTCACTGGGGCACCCTAGCTAAAATCACATTACCAGCTCCTGACAAAACGAGAACTGTGAGGTTTGGGAGAAAAGTGTGAAATCAGAAATCTGAGACAAATTCAATTTTGGGAACTAGAACTAGAACTAGGATCAAAACTAGAAATTTTGCAACAATTTGGGAGCTGGGAAGTTAAGGTAAGAGTAAGTTTAAGACAACGGCAATAGGAAGTTTAGGACAAAGATATTGGGAAGTTTAAGACAAAGTCAGAACTCTGAAGTTTTGGACAAAATTTAACTAGGAAGTATAGGAAAAAATCAGAACTGGAACATTTGGGACAATGTAATAAATGTAAAGTTTGTACAAGATGGGGCCCTGAATTTTAACACAAAGTCAGAATTGGGAAGTTTGAGAAAAAATCAGAACTGGGAAGTTTGGGACAAAATGAGAACTGGGAATTTTGGTAAAAGTCAGAACTGGAAAGTTTGAACAACTTGGTAACTGGGAAGTTTAAGATGAATGCAGAACTGGAAGGCTAAAAAGTGTGCAACAAAAGTGTGAAACATGCATATTATCAAAAACAAACGAATGAATGGACAAATGAATCAACAAATAAAAATAAATAAATAAATAAATAAAAGATGTTCATTCATGGCATAACTACATTAGTAAGACAAGGATCCCATATGAAATTCATTAATTGAATGGTTGCTGTTAAATGACAGTCAAAGATACTGTGGAAGCATTAAAACGAATATTTCAATACATAAATAAACAAACAAAGAGAATTCTATCATTTCTGACAAATCAGAGTGACCAACAACATCCATCATTGGGACATTTGGTACCCACAGTGGCCTAAACAAACACACACACACACACACACACACACACACACACACACACACACACACACACTATTGCGCTGTGATCATCCCCAGCAGGGTGTTTGGTCACTGACTAATTAAACTGGACTAACTGAAAGTCATTCTGACCGAGAGATCAATCCAGACAAACGTTTACATTATTGAGCCTGCTGGATGTGTGTGTGTGTGTGTGTGTGTGTGTGTGTGTGTGTGTGTGTGTTATATTCATGCTGGATTGCATTATTTTCTGCAGATCTGCAACATAAATTTTCACAAGCCGCGTCCAGCGAGGTTTGTTGAAATTCAATGAAGAATCGATTGGCCACCGAAACCGGCACGAGCGGTTGACCACAGGAAGTGAGCGAGCTGTTAATGGGCTCAAATGAAGCCCTGACCTTGTGATAGGTTATGATTATTAAAGCTGGTGAGAAACCCCAGCTGAAATTAAAATCCAATACCCGCCTTTTATTCTCTGCCGGAGGAATAACTCGCCGCTGTTATTGGGCTGTTTAGACTCTAATGGTCTTTATTAAATCCATTCCTTTATTTATTTTTATTTATTGTAATCATTTCCTTGTATAACGAGTTGCAGCGCTATCATCCTGCTGGGTGGCACTGCCCAGAGTAGAGTAATTGATGCCAATTTAACTCGTTAGTGCAGATCGAGTATCAACACACTTCCATATTGTGCTGTGTTGGGCCCGTCAATCATCTAAGCTCATCAGGCTCCACCTCTTCTGGGACTGCTTGGGTTCTTGGTCCTTGGTTGAATCGAAACACTTCTTTTTATCAACCTCTTATTCTTGTGTGGGTGGGGGAAGTGATTAGTGGAACAGAGTCAGCAGTGAATGTGAATAAACAACTGAAAAGAGTCAAGAAAGTAAGGGCAAGTGAGTGAGTCAGCAAACCAGTTGAGTGAGTCAGCAGAGTGAGTAAGGCAGTAAGTGGAGTGAGCAGGGGAAGTCATTAGGGAAAATCCAGAAAAACAATGAGGTTGGAGAGGGCGCAAAGAAAGATGATTAAGGGAAGTGAGTAAGAAGGCTCGATTAAATGTAGTAAGCAAACTAGCTAGGAAAGTGAGTAAGAGAAAGTGGCTATGGGGAAGTGTGGAAAAGAGTAAGGTAAGTGGGCAAGTGAGTAAGGGATGTGAGTAAGGGAGGTGCACAAATGAGTGAGGAAATGTATAAAGGAAGTGTGCAACTGAGCAAGTCAAGGGAGTAAGTGAAGTGAGCTATAGAGTAGACAAAGTGAGCAAATGAGTAAGTTAAGGGAGTGAGGGAAGTGAGCGAATGAGTAAGTTAAGGGAGTGAGGGAAGTGAGCAAACGAGTAAGTTAAGGGAGTGAGGGAAGTGAGCAAACGAGTAAGTTAAAAGAGTGAGGGAAGTGAGCAAACGAGTAAGTTAAGGGAGTGAGGGAAGTGAGCAAACGAGTAAGTTAAGGGAGTGAGGGAAGTGAGCAAACGAGTAAGTCAAGGGAGTGAGGGAAGTGAGCTATAGAGTAGACAAAGTGAGCAAACGAGTAAGTTAAGGGAGTGAGGGAAGTGAGCAAACGAGTAAGTCAAGGGAGTGAGGGAAGTGAGCAAACGAGTAAGTCAAGGGAGTGAGGGAAGTGAGCTATAGAGTAGACAAAGTGAGCAAACGAGTAAGTTAAGGGAGTGAGGGAAGTGAGCTATAGAGTAGACAAAGTGAGCAAACGAGTAAGTTAAGGGAGTGAGGGAAGTGAGCAAACGAGTAAGTCAAGGGAGTGAGGGAAGTGAGCAAACGAGTAAGTTAAGGGAGTGAGGGAAGTGAGCAAACGAGTAAGTTAAGGGAGTGAGGGAAGTGAGCAAACGAGTAAGTTAAGGGAGTGAG